>NC_068992.1:62406420-62406866 GCF_001194135.2 Octopus bimaculoides
TATATATATATATATATATATATGTATGTGTGTATATATGTATGTGTGTATATATGTATGTAGGTGTGTATATATGTTTGTATGTTTGCATGAATGTATGTATGCATGAAGGTATGTCTCTGCATGAATGTGTGTATGTGAGTGTGTCTATGCAAGTATGTATGTATACATAAACTTTCACACACATACACATTAAATCATATGTGTGTATATATATATATATATATATTTGTAGACATGTATGTATGCATGTGCATGCGCATTTACTACGTGTATGTATCTATATATATGTGTATGTGCGTGTGTATGTGTCTGTCTGTCTGATTGTCCGCATGTTTGTATGTTTGTATGTGTTTGTATGTTTGTGTGTATTTATGCGTGAGTGTGTGTGCGTATGTGTGTGTGTGTGTATGTGTGTGTGTGTGTGTGTGTGTGTGTGTGTGTGT
>NC_068992.1:62407581-62409985 GCF_001194135.2 Octopus bimaculoides
ATATATATGTATATATATATATATACTTTCAAGGTGGAGCCCCAGCATAGCTTCAGTCTAATGACTGAACCAAGTAAAAAAAAGATATATATATATATATATATTTGTATAGATAGATAGATAGATAGATAGATAAATAGATAGATAGATAGATAGATAGAGAGAGAGAGAGAGAGAGAGAGAGAGAGAGAGAGAGAGATAGATAAAGAGAAAGACAGATAGACAGACAGACAGAAAGACAAGCAGAAAGACAAACAGAACGACTGACGGACAGACGGACAAATAATAAATAGATAAATAGATTGATTGTTAGATAGATAGATAGATAGATAGATAGATAGATAGATAGATAGATAGATAGATAGAAAGATAGAGAGGGTGAGAGAGAGAATGAGAATGGGAGAGGAAGATATATATATATAGAGAAATTGGGATAAACAGCTGAAGAATGGAATGAAGAATTGTAATGACGAATGAAATGAATTTTGAGCGAAAGAATTATTGAGGAAATAGAGGAAAAGTATACAAATGAAAACCAATACGAAAACAGTAAAAAAAAAATACAAACAAACAAATAAACACTAAAGTAAATAAATAAATAAATAATAAAATTAAATATTAAAAATATACAATGAGACAAATCTGAAAGTAATGGAAAAATAAACAAGGAAAATATAAAACAACAACAATAAAGAATACAACAAAGAATGTTGATTGGTCGCCATGTTTGTTTAATTATTAAATTCAGGTGGTTTAGTTTAGATTAATTATATTCCTATTGATGTTGTAAAGCAGGAAAGAACTGGAAGTTACTAGTAGGGGCGGTGTGTGTGTGTGTGTGTGTGTGTGGACAGTTATATGAAGAAGTGGAAGTGAGTTGGATGGTTGTTATTTGCTAGCTTGGTGACTGTGTGGAGGTTTGGGTAAAAACTGGAGCATAGAGCATAGCTATTGTGTAAAGGTTTAGTCATGGAAGGCTCTCGTAGTATATTAATTGGGGTTTCTATAAAAACAAGATCATAGGGCATAGCTGGTGTGTGAAAGTTTACTCATGGATATAAGGTGAATCCCTCTTCTCATGTTTTTTGTTTGGGTGTTTGGGTTAAAACTAGAGCATAAAGAAAAGATGTCGTGTGAAGATTTAGGGATGCATGTAGGGTCAAAAGCTATCGTAGCTATTGTGTGATACTATAGGTCGAGATGTGGAATAAGCACGAGGTGCCACATGAAAACTGCGGCCCGGGAGACATTCTGAATGGTAAACTTAACAGGAAATTTCTTTGATGGTTTTTGTAGGTTTTGGCAAGGATGTAGGGTCAATATTAACCAGCCATTTTGTCTGGCTAATAATTGTGATATACTTTACTTTGATATGCCTCGAAACTTTATGAATCTCCTTTAATTAAATCTATATATGCACGCACGTACATATGCATCTATGTATGTTTGTATGTATGTCATTATTCAGTTTATTTCAAGATTTCTTGCCAATAGAGAAAGAAGAGGTTTCTAACCTAGATCCAAGGATCCTCCATTGGAATTTCAACATCAACAGGGTATTTTTGTATGTATGTATGTATGTATGTATGAATGAATGAATGTATGTATGGGTTTTTTTGTATGTATTCTCATGCATATTGTTGCATATCTAGCCATGCTCATATATATTTAAATGATAAACCTCTGGAAAGTTTTACAGATGTTTTCAGTTCCAATGATGGGTTGGATCTATAGTCTTCGAATTAGCTTTCAACTTTCTGGTTTTGAGAAGCCTAATTTCTCAAGATTGGTATTTAGGCAGTATGTTACATATCCCAGTATGTTACATATCTAATGCGAGTCTATAGCATTAGAAAAATATTTTTCTGTACATCATAGATATCAGAATTTTTAATAAACATAAGCAACACATAACGTAAAAATAATATCGAAATTTCAAAAAAGCTATACTAATCCGAGTAGCATATATAGTGTATATGTGTATATATATATAAGTGTGTGAGTGTGTGTGTGTGTGTGTGTGCGTATGCATACACATGCATATGTGATGGCTTGGGCTGTCATAAATTCACATGTTCAGAAATAAACATTCTTGTGTACATGTCAAAGAACGTACATGCCTGCATTTCTACCATTCGTTGTGTGGTAATGTATGTATGAAGTGACTATGCCAATGTGAATGCGTGTGCTTGTGTTTGCGCGCGTGAGCATGCACAAGTGGGTGCGTGTGTCTGGGTGTGTGTCTGTGTGTGTGTGTGTGTGTGTGTGTGTGTCTGGATGTGTGTGTGTGTCTGGGTGTGCGTGTGTGTGTCTGGGTGTGTGTGTGTGCGTCTAGGCGTGTGTGTGTGTGTCTGGGTGTGTGTGGGGGGGGATAGGTAAGCATGTGTCCGCGCGCGCGCGTAAG
>NC_068992.1:62409995-62410469 GCF_001194135.2 Octopus bimaculoides
AAAGAGACGAAGGGAATATTATATTGTCCGCTAAGTAATGGAGAGAGAGAGGTGGAGGGGAAAAAGGTGGAAAGAGAAGGAAAGAGGAAAAAAAAGTGAAAGAGAGAGAGAGAGAGAGAGAGAGAGAGAGAGAGTGAGAGATAAAGAGAGTGAGAAATAGGGAAGGGAGGAATAAAGGTGAAGAAGAGTTACATTAATACAGGGAAAGTGCGAAATGGAGAGAAAAGAAAAGAGAAAGAAAGAGAGGAGACAGAGTGTGAGCAAGTGTGAGAGAGCGAATGAGGTGAGAGCGAGAGAGAGAAAAAGAGAGATGTGTGTGTGTGTGTGTGTGTGTGTGTGAAAAGATACACGACCCATGTTAAATTCCCCATTCATGTTGCAACCACATCTGGGGCAAAATTAGTCAGTATACAGCACTTACTCGGTACTACCTGTAACATTCGGGTCTGGTTGACTCTATTACCCACCATAACC
>NC_068992.1:62412794-62413444 GCF_001194135.2 Octopus bimaculoides
TATATATATATATATATATGTATGTGTGTGTGTGTGTGTGTGTGTACGACAGGCTTCTTTTAGTTTCCCTCTGTCAAATCCACTCACAAGGCTTTGGTCGGCGCGTGGCTATAATACAAAACACCCGCTCAAGTTGCCACCCAGTGCGACTGATCACGGAACCATGTGGTTGGGAAGCAAGCTTCTTACCAGACAGCCACGCATACACCAATATTAATAGTTTTTAAACGTGGAATGGCAATGGAGTTGGGGAAGGGGTCAATAAACAAAAATATGGCTGATGACGACTGGTCTATGCAATGAGTATTTTAGTTTCTTTCTATGCTGATAGGAAAAATGTAATTTGAAAGCGATTTGACTGTTATTTCTAGCATTCTCACAGAAGTGTCCATTTGCCTTCCAGAGATTTTACTTCAAGAGGAAACACGAAGAAATTTTGAATGAAAGTCTTCAGCAGTTTCATTCTACTAACAATGGTAAACAGAAAGAAGAGAAACGGCGTGGTGGCGGCGGCGGCGGTGGTGGTTGTGGTGGTGGTTGTGGTGGTGGACAAATAATTCTATTCTGAAGATAAAACTTGAGAAAACTTGAATATTAAAAAAAAGAAGCAAAAATTAAGGAAATCCAAAAATACAATAATGATAATAATA
>NC_068992.1:62413799-62415108 GCF_001194135.2 Octopus bimaculoides
TAATAATAATAATGATAATAACAATAATAATAATAATAATAATAATAGTAATAATGATAATAATAATAATAATAATAATAGTAATGATAATAATAATAATAGTAATAATAATAATGATAATAACAATAATAATAATAATAATAATAATAATAATAATAATAATAATAATAATAATAAGCTACAATGTCATCGCTACTACCACCACTCATCATTATCATCGTCGTCGTCGTCATCACCATCACCACCAGCCCCACCATCACCGCCAACACCACCAACATCGCCTTCATCACAATAATCAATCAATATCTTCATCAATATCTTGAGCATGGTGATAATGATGATGATGATGATAATCATCATCATCATCATCATCATCGTCATTATCATCACAGTCATCACCGGTCAGGAGCCATCTAGTAAGCGTTTCAACCTCCAGGCGCTGTCATCTCGAAGACGCAGACTCATAGAAAAAGGAAAGCTTCTAACAGCTGTTATGGAAATCGCGCAAGATTGGAATAAATTAAAACCTTCGGGCATTATTAAAGAACCCACTTTATAGGCGTAGGTATGGCCGTCTCCATTAAGATTAAATGCATAAAAAAAATTAAAAAAAATTTTAGCTTCGCAATCACCCGGATTGTGAGTTCAGTCCTGTTGCTAATCTCGTTGATCAGTTGTGCCTTTTCTTTGTTTTTGTTTTTCCAACTTAATATTTCTTGCTCATCAAGATTTCTTCCTTATCAAATTTGGAAGTACTCAGATGAGATGGAAAAGGGCTTGCCTGGAAACACGTCTCGTCTGGTGGGGTGTATCGGTCTTTGGACAGTAGATTTAATGTGTGAGGCGCTTCCACGCACTTTCCGACGACTGAATTTACTCACATGACATTCATAATATATAAGCTATTTATAGTATATATACATACATTCATATTTCGGCAAGATAGATCGCTAACTACTATACCTTTTTATATTTTCTCTCCCTGTTTATTTCTGTGTTCCTTTCTGCCGAAGAGCGTTGGCTCGAAATGTAAAAGACTTTCTCACTTCCCGAGCGTTAAACTAATAGTCTGTTTGTTGTTTACACACCCGCCTTCGTCTTTTGTAAATTCAATTCTAACTATATATATATATATATATATATATGAAATTTACAGAAAAACAAAAGACGAAGACAATTATACGAAAAACAAGCACGTGTGTTGTTTGTTTGACGCTCGGGAAAAATGAAAAAGTCTTTTATGTTTCGAGCCAACGCTCCCGACTTTTCATGCTATATATATGTATATACATATATGTATATATATATT
>NC_068992.1:62415195-62420962 GCF_001194135.2 Octopus bimaculoides
TATATATATATATATATATATGTATATTTAATATGCATGTATGTATGTGTGAATGTGTGTGTAGGTATGTATGCATATGTAACTGCCTTCCATATAGTTTCCACCTTCCAAAATCGACCTACAATGAGTCGGTCATTTCGGAACTACAGTAGAAAACACTTATTGCAATTTCCGCACTGTGGGACTGAACCCTGAACCACATGATGACAAAGCTAACATCTTAACCACAGAGCTTGTCTGCACTATACACAGTATACGATAAATTTCAATTTACTACTGACCTAAAAGGTTACTAAATTTTCCTATCTAAAAAGAACCTCCTTTTGCCATATTTCAATATAGCATCAGATTTCAATTTATCATTAAACATATTTTTCGGTATCGAGGTTAAAATGGTTAAATATTAGACAATCTATCACAAAACAGGGACCAACTGAAGAAATTATTATTTTTTCAAAGATGGTTGCCGGAGAAATATTTTAATTTTGTCTTTTCATATGTTTTTAAGCAAAACTGAATTCATAGTAAAATGCAAGTAGTAGTACTAGTAGTAGTAGTAGTGGTGGTTGTGGTAGTGGTGGTGGTGGTGGTGGTGGTCGTCGTCGTCGTCGTAGCTGTTATAGAAGTAATGACAATAACAAAAATTTGTTAACACTAATCTGACTTATAGGTTTCAAACTTTGGCGCTGAACCAATAGTTTGGGGAGAGAAAGGAAATCGATTAAATAGACCCCAGTGATAAGCTGGTACTTATTTTATCGACTTGGAAAGGATGAAAGGCAAAATTAATCTGGTGGCATTTGAACTCAGAACGTAAAAACAGACGAAAGGCTGCTAGGCGTTTTGCCCAGCACCTTAACGAATCTGCCAGTAGATCGCTGCATTAATCTGTCTTAGTAGTAGCAATTGTTAAAAAATGGTGTCATGTATATGTATGCGCTTATGTATACACGTACATAAATACATGTATATATATATATACGCTGACGATCCTGCAGGTATTTACTTATGTCCTAATCTCCAACGGTTTTTTCAAATGAATTACGTTATAACCTTATCCAACTATAGTTCTCATACTCGGTTATAATGTATTACGTTTAAGCTGGTTCCTATACATTTCCCTGAGGAGAAGTTTACATTTTTAACATCGCCGATTCCTATGGATCGCATAAATTGTAATTCTTCGAAACATATGTCGGAATAAAAGTATGAAGTTATAACATGCGTTTACTCCATTCTTTAAATTTGTATATATATAGAAAAAATCTTCATTAAATTATGCTCCCAGTTCAGCATTCTGGCTTTTTTACATTTTCCTATATATATATATATATATATATATATAAATGCCTGATTAGAAACATTTTCTAATTTCTATAATCGTTTCCTCAACGATTACATATTTAAAATTTCGTCGATATGCAATACCGAATATTTACAAACGCAAACATCCTCTCTGTCTGTCTGTCTGTCTATGTGTCTAACTCTCTCTGTCTTCTCTCTCTGTCTACCTCTCTCTCTCTTTCTATCTGGCTATCTCGCTCCGATCATGCTCACGCAGGCGTGGCAGTGTGGTCAGGAGACTTGCTTCCCAACCACAAGTTCCCAGGTTCAGTCAGTTTCACTCAGCAGTATTGACGATGGTTAGCCTTGTTACATCTTGCTGCGCTGAATCTCCTTCAGAATTATGTAAAGAGAATACGTCTGTGGATTGTTCAGGCACTCGCACGTTAATTTCATGAGCAGACTGTTCGGTTGGTACACACACACACACACACACACACACACACACACACACACACACACACACACTCATATATATATGCACACTTATATATTTATATATACATATCTTTGTGTGTGTGTGTGTTATTGTGTATGTCTTTGTCCGTTACGAAGGCTTGTTGACAAGCGGTATTGGTTTCTGGATATCCTTGTAACAGGTCCTGCAAGAGAAGCTGGTAGAATAAGAATCATGGATATTTAAAAAAAATGTATTGGTGTCGATTCGTTCCAGTAAAAATCCTTCTACGTGGTGCCACAGCATGGCCGCAGTCCAGTGAGTGAAACAAGTAAAGAATTAAATGATAAAAGATACACCTCTCTCTCTCTCTCCCTCGCTCTCGCTCTCACCCTCGTTCTGTCTCTCTATCTCACTCTGTATATATACATACATATATATGCGCGTGTGTGTGTGTGTGTTCTGTTGCTAATGGCTAAGTTATACACAGCCCACCAGCTTTCCCGGAAATCAGTGGCTGTTTGGCCAGTATTATTCTATATCATTTTCACTGATTTTTGGTCTGACATTCGGTACTTGTCTACCAAATGCTGATGACCCACAATACGGTGAGATAACGTGGATTTTGGGGAAGTTCACTGGTGTTTTCGCTGTAATACATAACAGAAAAAAGCCTTTGTAACGAATATTAATTGGTGCATCCAACCTAATTTGGATTTGTTCAATTAATATTCGTTACAAAGGCTTTTTCTGTCGCCAATATCAAAGACACACACACACACACACACACACTCGTACATACATATATATATTTATACATATATATATGTATATACATACATATGAGCATATGTATATATATATATATATGCGCATATGAATGTATATATATGCATATATGCATATACATATGTATATTTGTGTATATATGTGTATATATGTTTGCATGTATATATATATATATATATATATATATATTTATATCTATATGTAGGTATGTATATATATATATGTGTGTGTGTGTGTGTGTGTGTGTGTGATATACATATTTATCTCTGGCACATGATATATTAACTATAGTTTCTTCACTACATTAAATCTAATCTACATAATGTATATAAATTAAAACATACCCCTTACACCATCCACATCCATATTATATATATATTCATCAATGTGAATATTTCTTACTTTGTTGATATTTCCGTTTCAATATCTCGACCAGTTATTGATGTTTTTGCAGTTGTTGTTGTCGTCACCGTTGTTATCCTCTTTCATTCGTCTTCTTGTCTTGGTCTTCGCATTCATCTTCATAAATATTTTCGCGACTTGTTTTCTCAATGTACATTCTCTGTTATAACAATACATACATACAAAACTTACATACATGCATACATTTATATATGCAAACTAAATTGTGTTTCAGTGTCTGTCTGTCTGTCTGTCTGTCTGTCTGTCTGTCTGTCTGTCTGTCTGTCTGTCTGTCTGTCTGTCTCTGTCTCTGTCTCTGTCTCTCTCTGTCTGTCTGTCTGTCTCTCTCTCTCTCTCTCTCTCTCTCTCTATATATATATATATATATATAAATGTATATATATATGCATATACATATATATATTTATATATACACACATATTTATGTTCATACATACCTAAGCTTACATCCCCACCACACAGACAGAGAAACAGACAGACACACACACACATATACATATACACATATAGACGTAACACATACACACATATACACACACAAATGCACACACTCACCCATATACATTCAAAATAATTCGTCAACAGATATGTTATAAAACAAACATACATTTCACTTCCACTCTTATATTGTAAAGATTTATGGAGATCAGAGGGGAAATAAATATATATCAACATTTTTCAATTTGTTTCCATTTTTCTAATATTTTACAATTCCCCATGTTCCCTCCTCCTCTTAATTTTCTTTTCTTTTGCAACAAAGAACAAAATGAAATTAAGAAAAACCACCAAGATTTGACTTGTCATCGTTTCCGTTCTACAATTTATGAAACTTCCTTGTGTTTGGCCTTAAATGCTTGAGGGAGATTTTGAAATTAATACTAGTAAACTTTCTTATTTCAAAAAGACTCTCCCTATAACCTTCAAGTATGAAGTACTTTATCGGTTGTCGTATTCGTGCCATAATGTCTCCCGCGTATTTATCAGAACTAGTCAGGGAATTCAGAAATTTGCATATTTTCCAATTAAAATTGACTCCTTAAATAGATATGAAATTAAAATACAGTCCCCCTCAGTGGTAACTTCGTCGTTAAAACGTTTCCCCATTGTCTATCTTTATCAACTCTGCAATATGTGAGTTGTACTTACTGTTTTTTAATCAGTCCGAAAAGCAGTGCTCATGAACTTTGACCCGGCCTCCAAGACTGGAGGGAAGGTAAGATAAAAGAGGATATCCTCAAATGGGAGACTTGACCTGAATGCTTGGAATAGGTTCAACTTCATTAAAGGTACCAAGGTGTCACATATTCACGTTAAATCAGCTGACCTATTAAGTTTATAACCCAAGTAAGCTATGGTGTGATTTGAACTCAGAACGCAAAAGGTGGGACAAATACTGCAATGCATCCACCCTGACACATTATTTTGCCGACTCCATTACTAAGGACTGGTAATTTCCTTTTTATCAGCACTGAAATCATAAAAATCATTATTGACCTTTGATCTCGACGAGATCTGAACTCACATTACGACACTTCGGAACAAATATAGGACAAGTGACTTTGAGCAAATTTGGTATACGGAGCGTGCGTGGGGAAGCCCATTGTATACATACATACATACATACATACAATTTTTGTCCATTCTTCCGCTAAAACAGTCTCCAGTTCTTGCAGTGATGATGGTGGAGGATATTGGCTCCTTACTTGTTTTTCTAAAATGCACCATAAATGTTCGATAATATTGAGATCTGAGGACTGTGGTGGCCAGATAAGATGTTCAACTTCACTAGAATGTTCATCGTGCCATTCGGTAACAACTTTAGCTGTGTGAATTGGTGCATTATTATCCTGAAAGATTGCGTTTCCCTCCGGGAAGAATTCCGCAACAATAGGATGAATTTGATCAGATAAAATGCTTAAATAGTCTTGACTATCAATTCTGCCATGAAGGGGAACCATTAGGCCGGCGGATTTCCAAGATAGTCCCCCCAGATCATCACAGATCGTCCTCCATGTTTAACAGTTGGAAGAAGGCAGTCTGGGTTAAATGCTTCTTTTGGCTGTCTCCACACGTATATTCGGCTAGTGGTCGGAAATAAGGTAAAGGATCGCTCGTCCGAGAAAATAACATTCTTCCACTACTCTAGGGACCATTTCTGTAGGATTTTACTTTACTCTAAACGCTTTGCAACGTTTGTTTTTTGAAGTTGTGGTTTTCTGAGTGCAGCCGTCCCGTGAAATCCGGCTTGTACAGGTCCCGGCGAACAGCTTTTGTGGAAACTGGATTCTCGAGGTGGTCATTAAGTTCTGCAGTAATTTTGGGAGCTGTACTTTTGTGATGCTTTCTAGCAATTCGTGTAAGAGTCCTATGGTTCATATCTGAAAGGTTTTGGTTTTC
Organism: Octopus bimaculoides; assembly: GCF_001194135.2. Classification (NCBI taxonomy): domain Eukaryota; kingdom Metazoa; phylum Mollusca; class Cephalopoda; order Octopoda; family Octopodidae; genus Octopus; species Octopus bimaculoides. The sequence goes on from NC_068992.1 coordinate 62,420,546, forward strand.
TTCCGGTGTTTTGTTTCGACGATGAGGTTTTTCCCACTTTCTCAAAGGCTGTCATTACTTTCGAGACAGTAGTTCTTGATACACCAAGCATTTTGGCTGTTTTCATTATACTAGCCCCTGCCATACGAGCACCAACAATTTGACCTCTTTAAAAGTTCGATAAATCTATCATTTTAATGAATCTTAATTACCTTTTTCTGATGATATCTGAAAATAAACAGCAATTTTTGCAAAACATATTAAGCAATACTAATAATAAATAAAAAAAAAATGAAAATAAACAAGCTTTTGGCGGTTTTATAGATATTTCAAAATTATGATGCTATGATGCTAGGTGTTTCCATTATTTTGCCCAACCCCTGTATGTGTGTACGTATATCAATGTACATGCATGTATTTGCATATATGTATTGGTAT
>NC_068992.1:62421039-62423559 GCF_001194135.2 Octopus bimaculoides
TATATATATATATATATATATATGATGCCTGTCCTCTCTTGACTGAGGAAGACCAGCACTGACCATTGCTCATGCAAAATGCACGTGCATAAGGTCCTTGCACCCGTGCTCGGCTTCACCTGGGTTCGTGCCCTCGGATTTCATGCTCTCCACGGCGCCTCCTACTAAACTGAACATTGTAGAGTCGCCTCACCAGCGATTTCAAGACCTGAAGTTTGAGGCCCAATAAGTTTTGCACAACATCTCACAGACCCTATCCATCCTACTGGCACGATTTCAGAGACCCTATCCATCCTACTGGCACGATTTCAGAGACCCTATCCATCCTACTGGCACGATTTCAGAGACAAGCCGATGCAAGATATCCGTGTCTATGAATTGCACGCTTCAAGCGAAGCTGGCGGATGCCTCCCTCCCAGTGGTCATTCAGCACGCCAGACACCAACCTGAATTTTCTGAGGGCCCATGCTATTGCTAGATAGTCGTTCAAACTATTCTAGGTCCATCTGCTTTTTTTACGTTTTTCCTTTTAAGTCCGGCTTTTCACCAACGACCTTACCGTGCAACAGGCTGTACTGTATTCCAGAAGAAATGCCGCTAATGTTTTTCCCCGGCGTGCTACGATTCTGCCAGCTCACTGCCATCATGTTGATATAGATATTAAGAATTGACATACTTCGTGAATTGGGCTCAGCTCATTTCTCTGGTCACTATACAGTTCTAAACTGGTTTCAATGCAAGGCCACTGCAAAGAAGAATAGATTTGTCAGGTCTGGGACAACTACAAGTGTAGAGGAGAGCAGACCGAAATTCTTAATGCTTTTAGAAAAAATGAAAAGGCAACAGCAACTGCCAAAGGGAAGCAAAATCGTTGAAAAATCAAAGAAAGAAACTAAAAGGAAACAAAACTAATTTCTGGATCTTTTTGTGACAGTTCAAATATTTTGGCTTTGTTTATAGAAGGTGTTCTTGAAGCTTCTGTTAACTAATAAAAGTATTAAGGACGTATTGTATATTTTGGACAGCTGTGGTAACTCTAATTCAAACTGGTTTCAGAAAGTCCTCTGAAACAATGTTCAAGTGTATTGCCTTAGCAGTGCGGATGAGACATTCTGTCCTAAGTGTATTTCAATAACTGAGCGAACAACACATTATTATAAGGTGAGCTCGTGCAGTGTGAACAATCAATTACTAGTGTGGAATAATCAAAGCTGCTGGAGGGAGGATTATTCCCCAGACTGCAAACATTATTTCCTGGAGAAAAAAAGGGCAACAGAAGAAGAAAAAGAAAAAAACCACCTTATTTTTCACCAAGAATCCTCTACTTTGACCCTAATGCACAGGCAGGACAAAGAAATAATAGATAGATAAAAGGTGGTTAATCAAATTAACTTCTGGCGAGATTAGAGTTCAAATATGATTTCCACACAAAATATTTGGCGTGGCTGTGACGTTAAGAAGTTTGCTTCGCAACCGTGTGATCTTCGGTTCAACCCCACTGTGTAGAACCTATAGCCCCTGGGATGACAAGTGTTTTGAAAGTCGATTTCGTAGACAGAAACTGAAAGAAGCCCGTCGTGTATACATATATATACATGTGTGTGTTTGTGTGTGTTTGTGTGTGTGTGTGTGTGTGTGTGTGTGAGCCTGGACTCCAGTTTGTTGCTTGGTCTTGTAAGAGAGTGGTGCATTATGATTAGGATCAGCTCTACCAAGCGTAATCTTATTCAAACAAGTTTTCTTCGTTCCGATAACAAAAATGTAAATTAAGTTGATATCAATACATGATAGTTGACTTATCTAGCCAACCAGCCAACATTTGTATATTCGTGCATACCGAAACCATTTGCAAAGAATGTAGATCACTGTCGGCAGCAGACAGCGATCACTGAAATGCATGTGAGGCGAATAAAACCAAGCCTGCTATGCTACAGTTAACCGTACTTTCGTCTTAGAGCTATACTTCTATAATAATTAATTCACCGCAAACACGGACACTGGATGGCTTAGGCTGGAAGTGATTGCTTTTGTTATATTAGCAAATTTACACTACACGTATTCATACACCTCTCTCTCTCTCTCTTTCTCTCTCTCTCTTTCTCTGTCTATAACGTTACTTACTTCTTTATCTCTGTCTCTGTCTCCCTTCGTCGTTGTGTGCTCACTGGCCGCTGTCTTGTCCACTGCCAACCTTGTTTCCATGAATTTCTACGGACGTATCTACATGAATTATATGAGAGTACATATGAAAACAGATTGGATCGATTGAAATTACAAACAGCGGGAGAGAAACTTCTCGAATATTCAAAGTATGGTTTGCAAAATATTTGCAAAGACTTCAGGTCAATTATTACGTAGATAGGTCTCCATATCTTTTCAATTTCACTCTCTTTACATACACGAGCGCACAAAAGCGAAGACACACACAATTAATGCACACCCAAATGTACTCTCAATATGTATGTATAGGCATATTATATATGCATATATGGATGTGTTTATATATATATATATATATAT
>NC_068992.1:62424901-62425485 GCF_001194135.2 Octopus bimaculoides
GAAAATGACTCTCCCAAGAAATGGAGCAACGTGAAATAAAGTGTCTTGCTCAAGAACACAACAGGCAGCCCGGTCCGGGAATCGAACTCAGAACCTCACGAACATAAGCGCGACGCTCTAATCACTGAGCCATGCGCCTTCACTTTATATATACATACATACATACATAAACACGTACGTATATATATATATATTTACTTAAAGCATTGACCGAATAATGTTAAACAAATAATTCCAGACTGCTGAAAGACTGTTAAAACAGTACTGCGCATTTTAAAACCTGCCTTCTTTAAAGTACCATTTAAAGGAGACTAATTCTACAACATTATAACTAATCTGCTACTATAGAGAACACCATTATTTGGACGCTGCGTCTCTATACAACACTAACGTAAAAGGCTTTCTAGAGCGATTTCCTATGAACATTACTTCTATAGTCGTATTCCAAGAACAATATTGCTACAGAAGTAAATAGAAGAAACCTACCCATTATGCGGAAAAATACACACAAAAGTACACACACACACGCAAAAGCACACACACACACGAACACACACACACATACATATATATATATATATATA
>NC_068992.1:62425495-62425839 GCF_001194135.2 Octopus bimaculoides
TAGCGGTTCAGCAAAAGACCGCGATAGAATAAGAACTAGACTTAAAAAGTACGTCCATGTGTCGATTTGTTGGACTAAAACCTTTCAACGCAGTAAAAGAATAACAGAATGACTGAAACAAGTAAAAGAATAACAGAATAAAAGAATATAGTACGCATGTGTATAGTAGATATCACAAGTTCGCTCAGCTGTAGTTTCGCTGTGAGTCGCAATGCAGTAAACGTCTGAGACAAACTTAGGAAACGATTTAGTACTGTCATCAAAAACAACCTATAGGCCCTTAACGGGATGCAATATACATACATACATACATACATATATATATATATATATATATATATATA
>NC_068992.1:62426951-62428190 GCF_001194135.2 Octopus bimaculoides
CAAATAGGTATATATATATGTAGGTATGTATATATGTATATATATATCTATATATATATATATATATATATATGTATGTACATATATATATGTATATATATACATATATACATATATATATATATAATTTTTCAAAGTAAACTATGTAATCGTTACCAATATATATATATATGTATCCACAAGCACCTATGTTGCATGAGCAAGACTAAGAGTAGAAAAAACTTAGGCCAAGTTTCATAAAAAGTGTTATTAGTATAAAGCTTGAAAGGATAAGGTAATGGTCTTTAACATTTCGAACGCTAGTCCTTCATCAAGAAAAACGACTGAAGCAAGAAAAGGGGGAAACATAGTGAGAAGAAGAAGAAGAAGAAGAAGAAGAAGAAGAAGAAGAAGAAGAAGAAGAAGAAGAAGAAGAAGAAGAAGAAGAAGAAGAAGAAGAAGAAGAAGAAGAAGAAGAAGAAGAAACCTTTAATACTTTAATGTGAAACAGTGAAACGTCAGGTCTTATTGCTCTCTCCGAATAGTCTAGAAATAAATTATTTGCGAAGTATAAAATGCAATTTTTTTCCTAGGTAATTAAATTTAACGTGTGTTATATAGCTTGAAATAATACATGAATCTCCGTCGATATCGACGGGGTCCATTCCACATGTTCGAGCAACAAAATTGTATTCTGGGGCTTGTTTATTTATATATTTTTCTCTTCTCTATTTATATAGTTCTCTTTTTCTTTTGTTCGTTTTTACTATTGTCTATTTTAGATTTTTCCTTCTTCCTTTGTTTACAATCTTGCCTTCACTTTTTTTCTCCCTTTTCCATCTCTTGTTCCTTTGTCTTTTTCTCACTCTATTTCTCTCTACCATTTGGTCACTATTTCCTTGCCAACTTACCTAAGTCTCACTATCTGTCCAACTTCAGACTTTTGATCTCTGTAACAAAAAGCAGTAGTCTTCCCCTTATGATCGTCTGTGGTTTGACATCCAATTTCACAGCGGCGAAACATGCGTAGGGAACAAACGATATAAAGATTTCTTAATCGTAATTTCTTCTACATTTACTCTTTATTTCATAACTAGTAATACTACTAAGTGAAGTAAGAATTAAACATTTATATTGGAAGCAGACTTGACGATAATCTACGTAGAGCTCCAAATACAAGAGCAGCCGTTGTATATCTAACTGCCCAAGCCACGCATACATACACACACACACACACACACACACACATCTATATATATA
>NC_068992.1:62428780-62429865 GCF_001194135.2 Octopus bimaculoides
GAGAGAGAGAGAGAGAGAGAGAGAGAGAGAGAGAGAGGGAGAGGTTTATTTAGTTTTATATGTTATATTATTTCTTTCTTCATAAACTCTGCAGTTTCTAGTTTGGTGAAGTAGTTCTTTACATGATGGGAATCGATTTTTTTCTTTTACTTTTAATAACGGACGCCATCTTGATTCTTTCAATGCGTTTTTCTCATATCCCCTCCACCGTCACAACCACAACCACCACAGCCACTACAGCCAGCACGACCTCCAACTCCACCTGCACCACCACCACCAAAACCATCACCAACATCACCAAAACCATCATCCTCATCATCATCCTCATCATCATCATCCTCATCATCCTCATCATCATCATCATCATCAGTCTTTACCAGATGATTGCTCTGCATGTGGTAGACGAATCCAATATTCTGAAATAACAAAAATAGTCTTTTTCGTTCTTTTGTTGTCTATTCTTTTTCTTTTATCTGTCAAAAAGCAAGAAAATTTAAACAAATGTTCTAAAGATAATCCAGTATGTGTTGTAATTATAAATACGAAACCATTATTGCGTTTCTTCTAAAGTGAATGCTGTAAAAAGTAGTCTTTATAACTTAAAAAATGATAAACCTTTCTGTTAAACGTAGAGAGCCTGAAATTTTAGGGGAGGCGGGTAAGTCAATAACATCGACTCCAGTGCTTAACGGTTACTTATTTCATCGACCCCAAAAGGATGAAAGGTAAAGGCAATCTCAGTGGAATTTGAACTCAGAAAGCAGTGATGGGCGAAATACTGCTGAGTATTTTGTTCACCGTGCTAACGATTCTGCCAGCTCACCACCCCTATTTTCTCTCATTGCTTCATTTTTAGTATATATATATATATATATATATATAAAGAATATATATACATGTATACACACATATATGTACATACTTACATCTACATGTGTATATATATGCATGTCAGGGTACAGGACGTTAGAACAATGAACTACAGACAACGGAACGAACGCATAGGAAAACGGAAAGCCACTTGGAATATCCATTCATCAGCTGTCTCTATTCTAACTAGACGTTTCGAAGATAAGACAGAACGT
>NC_068992.1:62430239-62433467 GCF_001194135.2 Octopus bimaculoides
TATATATATATATATATATATATATATATAGAGAGAGAGAGAGAGAGAGAGAGAGAGAGAGACAGATAAATACATACAATGCATTTGCAGTACCAGTGCTGATCTCAACATTTGGGATACTTGATTGGTCTGTAGAGGTAATCCATTCCATAGATATCAAAACACGCAACTGGGCACTTCCACAGAAACAGTGATGCTGACAGGCTCTACCTAAGAATAAATGAAGGTGGTAGAGGCCTGAGATCACTGCAGGCGGCCTTCGAATAACGTATGGTATCACTTAGACATAATGTTAGACATAAACATAATGTTATGTGGAAATAAGTGATGATTAATGAATAAATGGGGGGGAACAAGCAGCGCCCGCCGACTGTCTAATCCTCGAAAACATTGTTCGCTTATATGCGAGGTAGCAAGCCTCTTACACTGTTTGTTATGTTCATTGCTACAAAAAGGAGGCATTACGCCTCTTACTTCATGTTAAACAAACTGTGGTTTAAACCCATCCTCAATTCATAACATTGAGATTTTTCAACTTTGTATCCATATTCCTCCCCATCATCGCTTGTGACCACATCTCCCGCCAACACCCACGCTTCTTTTAAGCACTCATTGAGTGGCGTAAAATATCATGAAAAAAATATAAGTAAGGCAAAAAACTGGATTTAAGTATAATTAACCCCTTTATTTTAAAAATAAACTGTATATTAATTAAACTTAAATGACAGAGATCTATTCGTGGAATTTCATGCTATCAATCTTATGCAATGAAGTTTTAAAAGAAAATGTTATAAGTGTTTGTTTCTCAAATTTGAGAGTGATAATATAGTTCTATACTTTTTTAAGAATATAATTCTAGGGAACTTTTAATATATGTCACCAGCATCATTTAGGTAAGGAAAAAATTATCAACGACACCGCTAATTGTTGACTCATTATTAGTTAGCATAGTAGCATAGCCTGATAAAAACATGGGTTACAAAATGCGAGCAAGAGAACAAGAGAAATAATATTCTTAAGATTATAAACCTGGAAAAGTACAGGACATGTTTACACTAGGAAAAGTTCAGGACAAGAAAATTTTTACTTAAAATATTGCGGCTAAGGATAAAATTTGAATATCAAAAATGATTTGATTTTAATTTGCAAAGTAACATTATGATTAAAAAAAGGTCCTATCACACTAGGATACGTAAAAAATGAGAGCCAGACGTACCAATATAGCTAAAGTTTTATGCAAAGTAAAATAGTATATATAGTAAGCAAATTCATTATGTAAAAAATAGGCATTGGGTCAAGATTAAAAATGTGAAGACTTGGCAATAACTTAGGCAATAACTCAAGTAAATTCTACTGTGAAATTGTTGTTATAGATAGGTTTTACTGTAATACATAACTAATTTTTGTATTATTCTATTTATTATTTTTTGTATTATTCTATTTATTGTATTTTTATATTATTCTATTTATTATTCTATTTATTATCAGATGTAATAACTTTCCTGAAATTTTCCAGATTTATAATCTTAAGAATATTATTTCTCTTACTCGCATTTTTCCATGTAGTGTTTATATGTTTGTCTTAACTTCATGAACGAAAATTTATAGAGAGGAAGTTCACGTTAATTGCAGGTTACTGATGTCCGATGAGTCCAATTCAAAGCAAACCAGCATAGTCGAAGTGACTTCATGGGAAAGTTCATTAGTCAGGGATGGTTGTAGTGCTCGTATCTTTCCACATTTTTCTCTTGTCTGCAAGGATGTTTCTGCTGCTATCTTCAAAGGAGGTAGTAAAGCAGTAGACAGAGACTTCAGTTTTCACGGCCACCAGAAAATGCAGGCCACTGGTGGAGATGATGGGGATAGGCGACGAAGGATTTCTTTACAGACTACTTGATTCTCTTCTTTAATGTTCCTCTATCACGTTGACCAGGGAAGAGTTCGCTGTGCGGGCTGATCATGGGAGGTTGACAACGTGTCCAACCCAGTATACCTATGTCTTCAGCAGAGTTATTCCGAAGCTGATGATTTTTCTGTAAATTTGGTACATAAACATAAAATATAATAGATGATAACTTGTGTGTGTGTATATATATATATATATATATATATATATATATATATACACATATACAAAAATAGACAGACAGAAAGACAGACAGACAGACAGACAGACGGACAGACAGACAGACGGGTAGATAGATAGATAGATAGATAGATAGATAGATAGTGGGAGATGGTTATTGTGATCAATTTAAGACAAAGCCTTTTCGATAAGAATAAACTTTTGATAACATTATCGGTGATTAAGTTGTTATTGGATGTGTGATAATGTGTGTGTGTGCGCGCGCGTATGTGTATGTATATATGTATATTATGTGTGTGTGTGTGTGTGTGTTTCAGTGTGGGTGTGTATGGATGTATGTGTGTTCAATATATATTTCATATTTATATTTATATATGTAAAACTAATTCATCATTTTGACAGCTGATAATTAACATTTTAATTACTACTCCTTGTTCATAAACCACTTCATACACCGCCAATTACGCACAACACCTGATATAGCCCCCATCACTCCGTTAATCACACACAATCACTCACACACACGCACACACACACACCACATACCTACACACCCACACAACAGCAACATCTAGCCACTACTTCTCTTTCCACAGTTCATTATAAATATTTCCATTAATCTACCCATTTCCCTATAATCACCACCGCACTTCAGCCAAACCACCAAGCCAGCAGACCCTCAAAACCGCCAAACCCAACACTCACCCTCAAATCTGGACTCTCAGAAGTGGACCAGATGTAACGAAACATTCAATATTATTGGTTTGACGTAATAGATGTATTCCTTATGTTTTATTTCTGTTTTTCTTTCTCCTTCAGATACCATTATTATTATTATTATTATTATTATTATTATGCTTATCATCATCATTATCATTATTATTATTATTGTTATTATTATTATTATGCTTATTATTATTATTATTATTATTATTATTATTATTATTATTATTATTATTATTATTATTATTATTATCATTATCATTATTATTATTATTATTATTATTATTATTATTATTATTATTATTATTATTATCGTGGTTGTTATAGTTGTTGATCTAACAGCAAAGATAATCATTATTACATTTTAGTTAGTAACTTGCAATGGGATTGTCTTTATATATTTTTTCTTTTCATTTTAC
>NC_068992.1:62434412-62435114 GCF_001194135.2 Octopus bimaculoides
TCTCTCCCTCTCTCTTTCTCTCTCTCTCTCTCTTTCTCTCTCTCTCTCTCCCTCACTCTTTCTCTCTCTCGTGATATCTAATCTTGTAATTTTATCTGTCTATTAGACAACTACTACCATATTTAACGTGCATGTATATGTATAATTATACATATGTGCGTGTGTGTGTGTCTGTGTGTGTGTGTGTGTGTGTGTGTGTGTGTCTGTGTCTGTGTATATATATATGTGTATATGCGTGCGCATAGGAGTGTGTGGGCGTATGCAATGAAACTCTCAAACTTCGAGTCACTTTGTAACTGTTTCCGATTACTAAACACAAACACACACACATATGTGTGTGTGTATAAATACATACACACACACATACATACACACACACACATATATATATGTATGTATGTATGTATATATATGTATGCATATATATATATATCTATCTATCTGTCTATCTATCTATCTATCTATCTCTCTCTCTATATATATATATATATATAATGCATATATATATATATATATATATTTATGTATGTATGTATTACTTATGTATGTAAATATATATATATATATATATATATAATAAAAATATATATGTATATATTTGATTGTATTCCCAATTTGAATATGTATTGGCCAGACTAGGAGGATGATAAACTAATCTGTCTTCTCTCCCTACTTGAACTTTGATATCTATATCTATATATA
>NC_068992.1:62435352-62443447 GCF_001194135.2 Octopus bimaculoides
TATATATAGGCCGTATTTTCCAGCGCACAAGTCCAAGTTTTTAAACAAAAATTTACAGGGGAAAAGCAAAAGGTAGATCTAATTGGAAGACGTGAAATGCTGGAGGCTTTAGAAAGACAGTGACGATGTTTGAATATTTACACTGCATGTTTTCATTATAGACTACGTCGGCTTGTATGCCGGAAAATACGGCACATATAATAATGCATTGAGTTCTATTTTACTGTTTTTTTTTTTACGCCAAAACCATATACATGTATGCTATCATGTATGTATGATGTTATTCAGTTTTAGTTCAAGGTTTCTTGGCAATAGAGAAAGAGCCAGTTTCGAACCGATGTCCAAGGCTGCTTCATTGGAATTTCAGCAACATCAGCAGGGTATTTTGTATGTATGCCTGGCAACAGGATTCTGCACCATACCACAGAAGCAGGAGAATCCAGTCATGACTGTCAGACAACTTCTGTGACCACACCACCCCTAACATCTGGCTACCTAACTCCCCAGACTGCAACCCCTTTGATTATTGTGTGGGACGCAGTTGAACGAGAGACCAACAAAACTTCCTGTAACACCAAAGATGAATTGAAGGCAAGGATTATGGCAGCATTTACCAACTTAAACCAGCAGACCGTCAAGAAGAGTTGCAGGAGATTCCAAAGTCGTCTGGAGGCCGTGGTTGGAGCCAATGGTGATTCTACTGAATAAATTTACTCTTTGATATTCCAAGATATCTTTATGTAATTTTGTTAAATATATCTGTTAAAATGAGATGTCAATATTATTTTCATTTTTGCGTAATTTAGACGACAATTTATTCTCCGCACCCTGTATATACATATATGAGTATATGCAGAGATAGGTAGGTAGGTAGGTAGGTAGATAAATAGATAGATAGATAGATAGATAGATAGATAGATAGATAGATATACAAACATATACATATCTATATGCCAAGGTAGTTGAACAAGCTGAAACGTATAATAAATTAGATTGGATCTCTAGTATATACTTACCGTGTTAGACACGATAGGACAATAGACGCGAAAACGATATATATATATATATATATATATATATATATATATATATATATATATATATATATATATATATACGAATGTATATATGTGCGAGTGTGTGTAGATATATGGAGAGAAAGAGAATTGGAGTGATAGTGAGCGAGGAAGAGTGAAAGGTGGAGAGGAAATGTGCTAACCCAAAGATGATGGAATCAATGGAATTGGATGAGTGGCTACACTGATGTCCTCCAGGCAACGAAAGAATAAAGCCATAATTTTATAACATGATTACAATTTAAAGAATATACATACAGTATGGCAGGGCATACAGAGAAGAAAAGCGGGGAAAGGCCTAGACTGTAGGAGAGGGGGAAAGAGAGAGAGAGAGAAGAGAGGTGGAGACATTAAGTATCAAAATGGTAGTGACATCAACAAAACCGAAACTTATTGACAATAATCACAGCAGGAAAAACACAACAGCAACGGCGGAGAAAACACACTAGGAAACACAGATGTGCATACATACATACATACATACATACATACATACATAGACACTCACACACACATTCACATACACGCATACAGATATACTGAGCGAGAGAGAGAATGAGAAATCTCGGCAACTTTTATGATTTGTCTGCGCGGCATTATGGTGGAATTTATTGTTAAAAATGTTGAAGTAGAATGAATTATCGAGCAGTAGTAGCAACAGCAACAACTGCAATAACAACAACAAGAAAAGAAGATGCAGCAGCAGCAGCAGCAGCAGTCACACCAGCAACAATGACAACAGCAGCAGAAACTATAACAATACAAACACCAGAAGCAACAACAACGGCAACAGTAATAAGACTTTCCGTTGAGTTGTGAGTTGTTTTTTTCTTGTCGAAGAATGTACTGGGATAATGGCTTGCAGCTAGGACAGAATACAAGACTATTAAAATGACCAGCAAAGTATAATTAACTGGAGAATACACTACCATCACCACCACTTCCAAATCCACCATTACAATCACTACTACTACTACTACTACTTCAAGATCAATATAGAAAAATAAAATAATACCACTTCCATTTTTATTCAGTTTTAAATAAATTGATTTTTGTTTTGCAATAATGTAATTTGTTGATAATTTTAAACAAAATAATCACCAGTATTGGTTGTAATAATTATTACATAAAGACTGAATTGGTACAGTCGTAGGAAGCGAGAAAAAAAAAAAGTGCGTTGTTTAATGTGGTCCATCTTTGATTCTGCGTTCGTATGCTTTCTCCAAATCTGTTTGGTACTTAGTTTCTTCCATTTTTTTTTTCAATCACTTCGTATTCCGTCATCTGAACAAATGGTGTTCTTTAAACCGTTCGTCTCCCTGGATTATTTTCTTTTCTTTTCACGCGGAAATTCTCGACTCGGTAGTTTTGCATATTTTGCATATTTGCATAAAGTTGGTTTGTGATAACATTTAAATGTGGTGCTTTGAAGCTCTCAACCCATGTTTCACTGATATAAATTGAATTCACTTTAGACGCCAATCTGAGTTAATTACATCTAATTTAACTTATAATCCGAAATCTAAATGTGATTATTAAGTCTCTCAATGCAAGTCGCACCCATATAAAGTGGATGTACCTTTTACAAGTATTTGATTTACTTTAGCTTACATCACAAATCTATATGTGTTAATTTCAATCTCCAGGAAGGTCTTACCTGCATGAAATAGACACACCTATTGCGCCTTCTAAGTTAGCTCTTTGAGTCTAGCCCCAACAGTAATCACCTCTTCTCACTTGGACTATTCTTTAATATACCTAGTTGACATCTTTGCTTGCTTCCTCTATCTAAATTCACCACTTGAACTCTGTAAGATTCCATATTCCATAATTTTAATTTTCAATTTTACTACCCATTCTAACGGCAATTATATCGCAACTGTTTAACTAAATATTATTTTCTAGTGACGACATAACATTGGGTTGTCCGGAAAGTTCGTGTCGATTTATAGTAGTTTACCTTTCGACTTATTTGCCATGAAACCACCTCAATTCTGGGAAGAGGGTATTTTCAAGTTAAAGGAAAGCTAGAGACACATTGTGCAACAAAATGGTTCATATTTGGTTGATTAAAAATGTAATGGCAAGTATTTATTAACCTTTTTCTTTCCTTTAAAACTCGGCATGAACTTTCCGGACAACCCAATATTTATAGAATATTTTTTAGATCTTCTCTGCTAAGATACAAGAGTTGGGATCTCTATGTTCTCACTTACTTACTATATCTGCACACACACACACACACACACACACACACACACACACACACACACACACACACACACACACACACACACACACACACACACACACACACACACCTATGTATATACGCATTCTTTTCATTAAGATTACATTTAATCCACAATTAAATATCGGTTTAAAATTTTGGTACAAGGCTACCAAGTTCGGATGAGGGGTTAAGTCAGTTACATAGCCACCCCTACCCCTCAGTGCTTAACTGGTTGTTATTTTATCGATCCTGAAGGAAGGAAAAACAAAGTCAACCTCGGTGAAACTTACAATTAAATATTATTTCCTTAAGGCGGCGAGCTGGCAGAATTGTTAACAGGCCAATCAAAATGCTTAGAGGCATTTCGTCTGTATCTGCGTTCTGAGTTCAAATTCCACCGATGTTAAATTTGCCTTTCACCCTTTCGGGACCGATGAAATAATTACCAGTACTGGAGTCGATATAATCGACTAGCGCCTCCCCGTAAATTTCAGGCCTTTTATAGAAAACTGTGTGGCGATAAACAGTTTCTTCATTTTGGTTAGCGTCAACAAACACAGACACCCCAATCACGATCAAGGTAATATAAATCCATCAGGCAGACCATTATGTCAAACTGTTGTATATATTAAGTATTCCTTATCATGTACATCACCTCCACTGGCGAGGCTGGCCAACAGACAACTCTATTATTCTGGCACCATTAACCGAACCCAGTCACGTATGGCTTCCTTCATACCAGACCACTGTTTCTCCCAACTCATATTGTCACGAGTCATTCCACATTATATATTTTCATCTAACGCGTATAATTTACATGCCTCTCTCTTGATATGAATGTTAGCTTCTACCAACCTTGATCTTGGTATGACCTTATTTTCTCTGCCTTCTTTTAGCTTTCCTCTATTCTTCCCGACTGTAGCAAAGCAAAAGCTTTCTGCTGTAGTTCACATTCTGTTTCCAATGACAGAATAGATCACTGCTATATCTCATTCCGAAAAAATATCGATATTGACGAACGTGCTGGGAGATCCACAACCAGCAGAACAGAAAAGACATCGCAGATGTGCGTACAGGTGTGAGGGGAAATCTTCGAATCACCATTTGTGAGTTATCAGAGGATGTGCAGATTAGTTATGGTTCAGTTCAGTCTATTATCACTGAAGTTTTGGGTATGAAACGCGTGTCTGCCAAGTTTGTGCCACAACTGCTTTCAGCTGACCGAAAGAACACAAGATCTCTTTGATTCTGTCGAGAACGATGAAAACTTTGCATAAGCCTCTGAACAGGTATTGCCAAGCTATTGGCAAAATTTGACGCAGATTCTCTGCTCAATTTTCTCTGTCATGGTCAATGCGACGATCACACGCCACACACTTTCCTTCCAAGCACTGCTGTAAACAGTGGAAGTAAGCTAAAACTTAGTGGAAGTAAGCAAAACTGCACATACGTATCAGAGTTCAAGGTCAATATTTGCCAAGCGGCTTCACTCTGCATGCTTTAGCTTTGTTACTATGGCAACAGTCCGGTTACTTATTGATCAGACCACGGATATATATGAACGAAATATAGATAGATAGATAGATAGATAGATAGATAGATAGATAGAGAGAGAGATAGATAGATAGATAGAGAGAGAGATAGATAGGTGAGTGGGTAGGTAGGTAGGTAGGTAGGTAGATAATTCCAGGCCGTGACACATTTCGTAGTTTCAGCGTTTTAAAAATATATTTCTACATATGTATATGTGTGTATATATGTATGCATATATGCATATATATATATATATATATATTCCTCTGTGTGTGTTTCTCTCTCTCTCTCTCTCTCTCTCTATCTCTCTCTCTCTGTCTCTCTCTCTCTCTCTGTTGTGTGTGTGTGTAGAAAGAATGATAGATAGATAGATAGACATACGTATGTATATATATATATATATGAGTGTGTTTATGTATGTGATCTATCTATTACACACATACACATATATATATACATACATACTGATATATGCAGCTGACGGTTTGACTGTATATTTATTAGCAAATGTGTATGTATGCATGTACGCCTGTGTGTGTGCGGTGGACGATGTGTGTATGCATGCGCGTGCGTGCGTGTGTGTGTGGGTGTGTGTGTATGTTATCTCGAAGTGTGTAACTTGTGTGTACGCATGTGTCTGCGTGTGTATGTGCGGGCGTGTGTGTGTGTGAGAGAGAGAGATAGAGAGGTGCGTGTGTGAGTGTGTGTGTGTGTGTGTGTGTGTGTGTGTGTGTGTGTGTGTGTCTTGGGGAGTTAATCTTCTGTAAACAATTACATTTTTGTGAATCAATTCCGCAAGATGGCGATGTTACGATTTTTCAAGAGGTTTCTCTCCAACCATTCTAGAAAAAACTGCCTGCAACTAGATTCTTTCTTATTATTATATAATTAGACGGAGCAAGAAAACCATCCAAATTCTTCTCTCTTGGCACCAAATAAAAATTCTCCTTTTCTCCTGTTTTCTATTGTATTCCATGTCAAGGAGCAACAAGAAAAGCGATTTTGACAGCAACGTTAACAACAACATCACCAGCGACGTCAACGGCGTCCTCATCGTCGTCGTCGGCGGCGGCGGCGGCGGCGGTGGTATATTGGTAACAACAAGCACATCAACAACTAACGCCGAAAATAAAATCGCCAACAACAACAACAACTGTAACACCAACAGCATCAACGACAATATGAACCATAGAACTGGTTTCAAATATTGGCAAAAAAATCCCAGTAATTTCGGTGAGCGGGGGTGGGCGCTAGTTGATTACATCGACCCCAGTGTCCAACTGGTACTTATCTTCTCGATTCCAATAGGATTGTAGGCAAAGTCGACATTGGCGGGATTTGAACTGCCACTGTTGATAATAATAATAATAATTATCTAAAAAGTGGGAACCCTATACTGTTACAATCTGTTTTCTAGTGAGACTCCTATCTATATACGATCTAGATGATCCTAAGCTGTTGTTCCAGGCCCACATTGGTGCACTAGAGAAATCTCGTCGGTACCTGTCAGACAGTTGGAACTGGATGATCAGGTACTTGAGGCTTTTGCATCCCTGTCTTCTATCAGCTACTCCCACACAATCCCAGCGTTGATCCAAGATTCCGTTCAGGTCCCCTACTAACAGTAAAGAGTAAGACGTACCTAGAAAGGCTTCCAGACACCTACAGGAATCTAGCCGTTTGGCTCCGGTAGGAGCGTAGACGGCTACAAGTCCAAAGACATTACCTTCACTGTTGCTCACGTTCAAGACCACCAACTTCCCGTCCGGTTCTCGGAATCTGGACTTTACATCGAGATCCAGTTCTTTACATCCACTCCACTTCCCATTCCCGGTCGACTAACATATGCAGAGATCTGATAGTCGTCGAATATGGGGGCCGTTGCGATGTTTGCGGTTCTCGTCCCGGCGTAGGCTGCAGTGGAAGCCGCAGGCTGCAGTGGAGGCCGCAGGCTGCAGTGGAGGCCGTAGGCAGCAGTGGAGGCCGCAGGCAGCAGCGAGCAGCCGAATGAGTCGTTTCTCCACACCTGAAACTATGAGGCCTTTTGTCCTCAGCCCTGATATGTATTACCATCCCGTTCTGAAGACGGATGTGGTCCGGGATTATTTTTTTGTTTTCGGGTCTGATCTGGAAAAGGATCTCCAGGTCAACTCCTGACCAATCCTCCTTGGTAGTTTTTGTCACCTCTATAGGGACACTATCCGTCCCCTCCACGATTACGTATCCCAGAAGCCACCAAATATCTTGTCCTTGGGATATTTGAAGAATGTGAATACGGGCTGTACGTTTCCCCATGTGGCAGGGGTCCATGATGATTCTTCTGGTTTTGCAAGGAGTCATTGAATGCTTCATAGCGAGGGCTGCTGATTTAAACAGCACTGAAATGGTGCCGTATTGTTTTCCCCTCGCTATGTATTCGATGTCATTTTTTACGCACCTCAGCACCGCCTCAATACCTACTTGGGCTATCAAAGCCGCTCTTTTCGTGTCTCCTGAGGTGCAATCTGAAAAGCACCGTTCTTCTCTCCACTGCTTCAATTGCCTCTGATGGGCTCGTCGGATTTGCCCAATTTTTTTCGTGTTTAATTTTAGTTTCCATGCCTTTGGGAGCATCTGCTCCCTATTTGTGAGATCTACGGAAAATCGAGATCGAGCGAACTTTGCCCTTTTGCTCGACGTGTGGTTTCCCTCCACGCTGAGCTCGCCTTGGGTCACCTGCGTTACCGTTTGGTCTTGGCTGCTGCTGGTGCAAATCTATTTTTGATATTTTTATTTGTATTGTTTTCGTTGTTGTTTTTGTTGTTGTCACTGTTGCTGAAGCTGCTGCTGCCGATGTCGTTCTCATCGATGTTGTTCGCATAGGTTTTGTTGTTGTTGCTGTCGTCACTTTTGCTGTTGCTTTCACTACTGCCCCAGCTGTTGCTTTCTTTTTCGTGGTTGTTGCTGCTCTCACTACCACTAATGCTGCGGCAGCTGTCAATGTTGCCGCTGCTGCTGTTGTCATTTTTACCAATATTACTGTTTCTGCTTCTATTGTTGTTACTGTTCGTTGTACTTTGTACCATGACAGTCTTGTTCTTCTCCTCCTACCCTTCTCCTGTATTGTTGCCCGTGACAGAGGGAAGCGGAGGGAAGACTTGATCTGTTACCATATCTATCTATCTATCTATCTATCTATCTATCTATCTATCTATCTATCTATCTATCTATCTATCTATCTATATATATTATTAAAAAAATGGCAAAACATCAT
>NC_068992.1:62443846-62444681 GCF_001194135.2 Octopus bimaculoides
ATATATATATATATATATATATATATATATACGCATTTGTATTGCTATATTTCATACAAATCTTTCTTACCCAATCCAACACCTTCTTCGCCCACACAGCTCTGTAACTTGTCTTTGCAAGGTTTCCACATCTTTTGTCTTTGCAACGTTTCCACATCTTTTGTCCTTGTGGCCAATGTATGAAATCACTTTATCCAATTCATTAAATCCTTCCTTATCATCCCACGCTATTTCCATCATCTTGCATTAATACACTGTCCGCTATATTCCATCCTTAGAATATTTTATTTAATTCCTATTTTTTAATATATTCATATATTAACAATATTGCGTTTGTTGTTATTGTTGTTGTTGTTATAGTTGATATTGATGTTGTTTTTCTTCTTGCGCATGAAGATAATCATTTATAATTTATCTCTTATATTCTATCTATTATTTGTTTCCATCATTCATTTCGGTGGCCATGTTGGGGCACCGCCTTAAAGAATTTTAGTCGAACGAATTGACACCAGCGCGTGTGTGTCTTTGTTAAAAGATTGGCACTTATTATCTAGTTCTCTTTTGCCGAATTGCTAATGGGAACGTAAACACACCAAGACCGGTTGACGAGTGGTGGTAGTAGCTGGAGCAATGGAACCACAAACACGCACAAATGTATGTATATATGTATGTATGTATGCATGTATGTATGCGTGTATGTATTTACTTGTATATGTATATATGTACTTATACATCTGTATCTATCTATCTATCTATCTATCTATCTATCTATCTATCTATCTATCTATCTATATGTATATATATATATATATATATATATATATATATATATATA
>NC_068992.1:62445855-62446261 GCF_001194135.2 Octopus bimaculoides
CACCACCACCACCACGATAACCACTGCGACGACGATGGTAAACGTCCAGAACAAGGAATGACAATGGGGAAAGATTGAAGTGATAATGGCGGTGATTAAGAGAAAAAAAGGAATTTTGGGGATTGTAGTCGTTGGTGGTGGTGTTGTGGTTAGGGTTAGGGTTAGGGTTAGGGTTAGGGTTAGGGTTATTGAAGTTGTTGCGGTGGTTGTAGATGTTGTCATGATGATAAAAATACGGTTCGAGGTGATGGTGGTGGTGGTGGTGGTGGTGGGGAAAATGACGAATAAAAAAAAAGGAAAGCGAAGTGATGATGAGGATGATGACCATGAGGATGAAGTTGAAGAAGAAGTTGACTATGATGATGAGCGTGGCTGTGATGATGGTGAAGAAGACGAAGATGATGAT
>NC_068992.1:62446271-62446382 GCF_001194135.2 Octopus bimaculoides
TGTTGAGAACAATTTAGGTCTTTTTAGACACAAGATGTGATCTATTTCTAACACATTGTATGTCCACGTTAGTGGTCAACGTCATATATAAAAAAATAAATAAATATATAT
>NC_068992.1:62447629-62448580 GCF_001194135.2 Octopus bimaculoides
TATATATATATATATATATATGTATATATATACATTCTTTATTTTCACTCCTTGTTTCTTTCTGTTTCTTTTTGTAGAAGAGCGTAAGCTCGAAACGTTAAAGACTTTCTCACTTCCCGAGCGTTAAACTAATACATCTGTTTGTTGTCCACACCACCTGTCATCGTCTTTTGTTTTTTTTTGTTTTTTTTGTGAATTCTCCTTTTGTATTCGACAGGTTTCCTTTAGTCTTCGTCTGCTAAATCCACTCACAAGGTATTTATTCGACCTGTGGCTTTAGTAGAAGACACTTGTTCAAGATAGCATGCAGCGGGACTGAAACTAGCAGCATATGGTTGGGATCAAGCTTCTTACCACTCGGCCACACCTGTGCTTTCACTGTTGTTGCGATTATAGTTTTCGATTTTGTTAGGGCTGTTTTTGCCCTTATTGCTGCTGCTGAGGATGATGATGTTGCTGTCGTTGTATCTTTCATTCTTTTATCACTGCCCTGTCCATTATCTGAATTTGCCTTCAATTTTCTGATATTGTGCTCAAGGTATTTGTCGATAGCAGCGACAGCAACAACAACAACAACAACAACATTGACGACAACAACAGCTGTTGCAGCAGCAATGACAATGAAATCTGAAGCAACAGCAGCTGCAACAACAACAACAACAGCGACTACAGCAGCAACAATAACAATGAGAGAGGTAACTCCGTTTCCGCTGAAAACAACGATGACTCCGACGACAACTACAACAGTAACAAGACTAACATTAAGAATAACAACGACGACCATGACATCTGCGACGATGGCGACTGGCTACAAGAACAAGAACAACAAGAACAACCACAACAATGGCACCAACAGCGACGACGACGACGGACATCACCACCACCACTATAACCACCACTACAACCACCACCACAACCACCACCAGCACCACTACCACCACCACCACCACC
>NC_068992.1:62449186-62451141 GCF_001194135.2 Octopus bimaculoides
GTGGGGAAAATGACGAATAAAAAAAAAGGAAAGCGAAGTGATGATGAGGATGATGACCATGAGGATGAAGTTGAAGAAGAAGTTGACTATGATGATGAGCGTGGCTGTGATGATGGTGAAGAAGACGAAGATGATGATGAGGATGATGGTGATGGTGGTGGGGGTGGGATGAAGAGAAGGGTGAGGATGGTTATAAGGATTATGGTGGTGGTGGTGGTGGTGGAAGAAGAAGAAGAAGAAGAAGAAGGGGAAGAAGAAGAAGGAGAAGGAGAAGAGGAAGAAGAAGGAGAAGAAGAAGAAGAAGAAGAAAATGAAAATGATGATGATGACGACTATGATGGCGACGATGATGACAAATGACGACGACCACGACGATGACGATGACGATGATGATGATGAGGAGGAGGAGGGGGATGATGTTGATGATGTTGGCAGTGATAATTATGATGATGATGATGCTGATGATAATGGTTGTGGTGGTGGTGGTTGTAGTGGTGGTGGTTGTGGTGGTGATGGTTGTAGTGGTGGTGGTTGTAGTGGTGGTGGTGGTCGTTGTAGTGGTGGTTGTAGTGGTGGTGGTGGTCGTTGTAGTGGTGGTTGTAGTGGTGGTGGTGGTCGTTGTAGTGGTGGTTGTAGTGGTGGTGGTGGTCGTTGTAGTGGTGGTTGTAGTGGTGGTGGTGGTCGTTGTAGTGGTGGTGATGTTTGGTACAATGGAAAGTTGATAATAGCAGGTATTTCCAAGAGACAAGTCGGAAAACATGGAAAGGAAAACAAAATAAAAAATATTATTCAAACATGGCGGAATAAAGACGCCAACAAATTAAGAAATAAAATAAAACAAGCAAACAAATCATGAATAACTACAATTGATTAAACAGAGAACAGTAGCCACAGCGAGACCATTGTTAGTCTTCTTCTTCTTCTTCTTCTTCTTCTTCTTCTTCTTCTTCTTATTATTATTATTATTATTATTATTATTATTATTATTATTATTATTATTATTGATGATGATTATTTCCTTTATCTTGAGAATATTCATGATTTTTAATATCATAACTATTATGATAATGTTTTCCATAATGATGAAGAGGATGGTGATGATGATGATGATGATGATGATGAAGATGATGATGATGAAGATGATGATGATTTCTTTTATGTGCCACCAGGGCGAATGATGTGTGTGTGTGTGTGGGGGGGAACAATACAAAGACAGTCATTGAGTGTGTGTGTGTGGTGTGTGTGTGTGAAGGGTTGCAGTGTGTGTGTGTGTGTGTATGTGTGAAGAGTTACATATAATGAAATGATTACACACACTCACACACACTCACACACACACACACAAACTTGTGTATATGATTTATACACGGTGTACAATAAAACAAAGAAGGAAGAGTATACTTAGTATACAACAGCTAAAAGAAAGGGGAAAAAAGACGATTGTGATGGGGGTCTTCCTGAAACAGGGGGACTTCTTGGGATTATCGAGGATTCAGATCTCCCTGAACACCAAGGGCAAGTGCCCTTTCCAATTCCTGTTCTCCGACTCACTAGCGATATAAACAAGAGTGCATTTTGCACCAAAAGGAAATATGAGAGTGTTACTCTTGGTAGCTATCACAGTATTGTTTGTTCTAATAGAACGTCCACGTTCAAGTGAAGATGAATACTACCTCTGTATGGCTTATGTGTTCTCCCCAGCTGGACGGGACGCCAGTCCATCGCAGCGTTACTAAAGATACAGGAAGAAAGAGTGAGAGAAAGAGTACAACAGGGATCGCCACTACCCACTGCTGGAGCCTCGTGGAGCTTAGGTGTTTTCGCTTAATAAACACTCACAACGCCCGGTCTGGGAATGGAAACCGCGATCCTCCGACCGCGAGTCCGCTGCCCTAACCACTGAGCCATTGCGCCTCCACTACATACATACACACACACACACACACACATATATA
>NC_068992.1:62451581-62456387 GCF_001194135.2 Octopus bimaculoides
TATATACGTATGTATGTATGTATGTATGTATGTATGTATATACGTTTATGAATTTGTTTTGCAAGATTCCTGATGTGAAATCGTGTGTTATATTTCGGGACGGTCATTTTTTCTTTCTTGCCAAATAAACACACGCACTATATATTCTTTCTTCACTTGTTCGTTATTCTTCTTGTTTTATGTCCGTTGTCTGCAAATCTTTCGTCACCCACCTGTGGCCTCTTCAGCTAATGATACACACAATAGAAAGACAAAATTGACTAAACAGAAATGGAGACACGTGGGATGGAGAGCCGTTGAAGAAGCCACAGGTGTGTGACAAAATATTTCCACACAATGAACATAAAACAAGAACAGTAATAAACAAGTGAAGAACGAATATATATATCGTGCGTGCGTTTATTAGACAAGAATAAAATAGAAGAAAGAAAAATGACCAAACCGAAATATGACAATATATTAAGATATTTACTAATGTATGTATAAATATGTGTGAATATATATATATGTAAATATATTCATTTGAAGATATTCTGGCTACTCTTACACGCAAGTCGGCTATTTTCTGTTTGTCTGTCTGTTTGTCTGTCTGTCTTTCTCCCCCACCCTCTCTCTCTCTTCCTGTGCTTCTCTCTCTCTCTCCTTCGCTCACATTCACACTCTCACTCACATTCACACTCTCACTCATGCGTTCTCCGCCATAATTTGTTCTCTCCCTTTCTATCTTCCTTCTTCTGTTTTTCCTTCCTTTCTTTCTTTCTTTCCTTCTCCCCGTCTCTCCCTCTTTTCCTCTCTCTCCCTCTTTTCCTCTCTCTCCCTCTTTTCCTCTCTCTTCCTCTTTTCCTCTCTCTCCCTCTTTTCCTCTCTCTCCCTCTTTCCCTCTCTCTCCCTCGTCTTCTTTCTTTTTCTCTCTCTCACAATTCTATTTCTTTCACTCTCTCCTTTACTGTTCTAGTTCTCTCCCTCTCTCTCACAATTCTTGTTACCCCCCCTCTCTCTCTCTCCCTTTCCCAATTCTATTTCATGTGGTTTCGAAACAGCTAATCTCTCACTACTAGCTCCAACTTCCTATTACAATCTCTCTCCCACTCTCGCTTGCTCCTTCTAGCTCTTCTCCCCACCCCTACCCCCCATACTTGGCACCAATGTATATTTATAAAGTTTACAGCAGAGACAAGAAGGAAGACACACTTTACCGTTTCTCCATTTGGAAACTACGCGAAAAAGTCAGTCAAAGAACAGTAAGCAGTTCATGTTACCTGTTCTTCACTTAGCATCTCACAGATATTACTACTACTACTACTACTACTACTACTGCTACTATCACCACCACCACCAGTAATACTGCTGCTGCTACAACAACAACTACTACAGCTGCGGCTACTACTACTGCTACTGCTGCTGCTACTGATACTGCTGCTTCTACTGCAGCTACTACTACTACTACTACTACTACTACTACTACTACAGTGGTAAATGAAACAACCTCTATGTAATCACATGACCTAGAAAGAGTAGCTATGTTACTTCAAATATGAATCCGCTATCGTAACACTTTCCCTGCAAAATTAAATTTCATGCTTATTCCAGTGATGATGTAGTATATCTACCAAAAAGATAGAATTGATATTTTCTGCAAGTGAAGATGTCTCCATAAACTTGAAATATTTCAACAGAAAATACTTTCAAATATGACATTCTTCAACAAAACATTTTCCTTTTTTCCTATAAAACTGCTTTCCACCGTCAATGGTGACGAAATTTTGAGTGCATGTATCTTTTATCTTTTCTCTCATTTCAATTCTAGTCCCATCTTGAGACTTCGACCAAACCGCGAGTAGTTTTGTACATCCGTCCAGTGCTCACAACTCTGTTGGACGATATGGACCTGCATTATCAGGTATCGAGCTGCAGGCCCACCGATATTTCTTGGTAGAGTTTGACTCTTCTCATCGCCTCCTATTTCCGCAGATTAATACTGATAACTTCGATAAATCTGGTGTTTGGCATATATACCGACAGAGGACTTGCACACCTTGGATCATGCAGGATGATACTCAGTGTCTTTATTTTCCCCAGTAGTGGCTTACGAAATCAGTCGATACAAATAAGACAAGATGGTACGACTATGAAGAATAAAGCTCATAACGTTAAATGGTTCCAAAAGGTTGTCATTCAACCTAATCTCCAAGTAGGTGTCGCTGTATATCGCGGTGATTCAACCTTTGAAGGCTGATCTGAAACCGATTTCATCAAACGCTTTCGATTCCTTTAAGTTGATCAGGGCCCCTCCTATGCCAGGTTTCTTACCCAACCTCTCTATAATATATTGCATGAAGTAGAGGTTGTTGTGAAGAGATCTATTCTAGATGGCGCATACCTGTGCTTCACAGATCAGACCATTGCCGAGCACGAGCCACTTCACTTTACACCCTGGACGAAATATTATTATCTGCGTTTAGCAGAGTTATGGGCCGAAAATGTCCAATGTGATCATCTCTTTTCTTCGAGTCCTTTCTCACAAGCTTTCCGCTTCTCTTCTAAAAAAAAAAAAAAAATTGGAGACAGTCCAGTTTTGCTGCCATTTGTGATAAACGTTTGCTAATAGCTCACCTGAAATATCTAGTGTAAAATTCAGAGTGCTTATAGTACCATCGTCATTTTCGGCCTTTCCCAACATTCCGCCCCCCTTGCCCACAATTGAGGTACACTTTAAAGTCCACCCTGAGATGAGGCTCACCAATAGTCTCAAATAATCGAGCAAAGTGCCACTGAAGAGCAGCACATGTCTGCTTGGAATCGATTAGTGCGTACTAAGCATGGTCAGTCTCAAAGTACAAATTGTGTTTCGCTGCGTCTCTACCACGAGAGTCCCTCGAAAGGATATCATTCATTCGTATCTTAGAGCATGTGCCTTAGCTCTGAAAATGCTGTCTTCGTATTTTTGGCCGAGTTGTTAATCAAAAGCCAATCTCGCTGCCAACACGTCAGCTGAGATGCCTTCGAAGTTTCTAAGTCACCCTCTTATCTTTTCTATCTCATTACTTCCTTACTAAACCTTATCAATTCTCTAATCGATCTTTTCAGAGTGAACCACAATTTGTCAATGTCTGTTTAATCCGTTTGCACACAGGGAACGACACGTTCAGCATCCTGTAACTAGGTTCCTGCCTATGAAGTCTTTCGAGGTCAATTGTACAGATCACAATTTTGCGATCTGTGTAGTTTGAAATGTGGACAACCTATACTATCTTTATCTACTGGTCGACAGAATGTATGGATACGTGATCTGGATGAGTCGATGCAGTTTATCCATGTCCTCACTGGCACATTCATACAATACAGTCTGAGCAGTTTTGCACTCGCTCTTCTATAGACATGCACCACGCTGCTCCAGCGCGCATCTAAGAATCTTCCACTGGCACTAAAGAGGGGGATATTTTCAGGAAAGATTCCGCGCAATTGAACAAATTCGGTTACCAAACCCTCTCGGGACGTAGACGAACACAGGTCTGAAAGAGTAGCGTTAGCTGCAGGTCATGTCTAGAACCACTAAGGTAACTTTTGGATTCAGAAGGATGGCCCGTATCGCGAGGTTATGACCATTCCGAAATAGAACAGGAATTCTTTTTCTCCATCTCAAACGACTTGGGGATATGTAAATCTCAAAACCGCCGAAATTCTAGTCTCGTTGATGAGCACCACATTTATTTCTACTGACTTGAGGTCATTGTGTCGGTAGCCTTCCTTCCAAAGCAACTCGAGGCTGCACACATTTGAGTAAAGATAAGTTGGGCAGAAAGAGAAAAGAGAGTTTGCTTATCTTTCTCATGTTGATGAACAGTTGATGCAGCCTTCCGGTTATTTGTGCCAGGTTAAAGAAAAGCAAAGTTGGCCCCAACTGGAAGTGAACTCAAAACGTAAAGTGTTGGACGAAATCGCGTAAGATATACTTTCCGACATTCTCAGGGTTCAGCCAGCTCGCCGTTTCATGAAGCAATTCTTTCTACTCTAAGCACGTAGTGTGACATTTCGTGAGAAGGGGTTTAGTCGATGACATCGACCGCTGTTTCTCATTGAAACTTATTTCATCGACCATGAAATGTTAAGAGGCAAAGTCGACTACGGCGGAATTTGATCTCAGAACCTAATCCGGACGAAATACCGTTGAGCATTTTGCCCAGCATGCTGGCTCTTCGCCTTACATAATAATAAAAATGTGTACGAAGTTTGGTACAAGACCATCATTTCTAGGGGAGTGGATAAGTCGATTTCATTGACACCAGTACATAGCTGGTACCTATTTTATCGACCCTAAAAGCATTAAAGCAAAGTTGACCTCAGCCGCATTTGTACTCAGAACGTAAAACCGAAAGAAATGCCGTGAAGCATTTCGTCCGGCGTGCTAATAATTCTGTCTGCTCACCGCCTTATCATAGACACAAGTCCTGAAATGTTGATGAAAGGTGACTCATCGATTACATCGACCCCAGTGCTGAGCTGGCACTTATTCTATCGAACCTGAAAAGATAAAAGGCAAAGTTGACTTCGGCGTTATTTGAACTTAGCAACTTTGAAAGTTGTAACAGTCCGATGCGTATTATCCGGCGCCCTATCGATTCAGCCACTCAGACAATATCACCTCACCACCACCACCTCCACTATCGCCGCCGCCGCCACCATCACTACCACCACTACTACAGCAAGCTGAAACTTCTATGAACTGCTGTTGCGTTAAGCTTTCTTACTCCCCCAGTAAAACTTCTTTTCTCATACCACTACTCTTTTTCGTTGCTTCCATAACTC
>NC_068992.1:62458490-62459432 GCF_001194135.2 Octopus bimaculoides
ATATATATATATATATATATATATATATAAATAATATATGAGTATATGCATATATATGTACATGTATGTATATACGTTCATCTACATGTACATATAGATACATAACTGGGTACATGACGTGGCAAAAGAACAAGGACAAAATGGTAAACAAGGTGCAACAAACAAGCAGGCCATATATATATATATATACATATGTGTGTGTGTGTGTGTGTGTGCACACACATATACATATGCAAGTGTGGATATCTGTATATATGTTCATGTATATATATGAACATACTTGCGTGTGTGTGTGTGTGTGTGTGTTTGCGTATGTGTGTGTGTATGTATGTATGTATATATGTGTGTGTGCTAGTGTGTGTGGTGTGTGTGTATGTATATCTATATGTAGACAAATATATATACGCATAGACATATATACATGCATGCATGTAATATATGAACACACACACACACGCACACATATACATATGCAAGTGTGTATATCTATATCTATGTTTATGTATATATATGAACATATGTGCGTGTGTGTGTAGTGGAGGCACAATGACCCAGTGGCTAGGGCAGCGGACATGCGGTCATCGGATCGCGGTTTCGATTCCCAGACCGGGCGTTGTGAGTGTTTATTGAGCGAAAACACCTAAAGCTCCACGAGGCTCCGGCAGGGTATGGTGGCGACCCCTGCTATTCTCTTTCACCACAACTTTCTCTCACTCTTTCTTCCTGTTCCTGGTGTACCTGCATTTCAGAGGGCCAGGCTTTTCACACTGTGCCATGCTGAATCTTCCACAGAACTACGTTAAGGGTACAGGTTAATTTCACGAGCAGGGTATTCCATTGATCGGATCAACTGGAACCCCCGTCGTGGTAACCGACGGAGTGCCACAATATATATATATATGTATGTATATATGCATATATATATATATATGCATATATATA
>NC_068992.1:62459483-62460120 GCF_001194135.2 Octopus bimaculoides
ATATATATATATATATATATATATATATATATATATATAAGTACATACTTACACACACACAATTACACACACACACACACACACAAACGTATGTATGAATGTATGTATACATATTTATATATGTGAGTGTGTGTTTATAAGTTTATGTAAATATGTACACACATATACAGGTATTCAGAAAGTCAGAAATACTTAGATAAAATGATAGGAGTGGAGCGAGTGAATACTGAAAGAAGTAGTAAGAACAAAACTGAATAAGAGGGAGAGATAGATAGATAGAGAGATAGAGAGAGAGAGAGAGAGAGAGAGAGGATGAGTAAAGAAAGTGAATGGGGGAAGGGAGAGGAGGAGAAGAAGGAGAATAGCGGAAGGAAAGGAAAAGGAGTGATTAACTTCAATGATCACAGAGAAATAATTACATTGAACAGCTGTGGTTGCAGCAGCAGAAGCAGCAGCAGTTGCTACCTCACCACCAGGTCCACCACCATCGCCACCACCACCGATACTATCACGAGTTCGGGTCTCATCTCGTCATCACCATCAGCAAGAAAGTCACACAGTGAGGTACTTTCGTCTAGAAGCTTCCATGCCACCACCGCCACCATCACCACCACCACCACCACCACCACCACCACCA
>NC_068992.1:62460714-62463985 GCF_001194135.2 Octopus bimaculoides
ACCAGCACCACCACCACCACCACCCCCAACACCATCAATACTACCACCATCATTACCACCAACGACACCAATATTGCCGCCATCACCATCATCTCTGCCACCACCGCCACTACAACCAACACCACCACAAACGCCACCGCTACCGTTACTACTGCCATCACCACGACCATTACTAACACCAAAACAACAACAATCTTGGCGGCTGCTGCTGCTGCTGCTGCTGCTACTACTACTACTACTACTACTACTACTACTACTACTACTACTACTACTACTACCAGATTTAATTAATTTCTTCGCCTTTTCTACTACCACCTCCAGCAACAACATCAATACTGTCATCACTACCAGCACTACCACCACAACCACCACAACCAATGTGGCCACCTCTTTCATTGCACCAGTAGGGAAGGAGATTGTACGGAGTCACTGAACCAGCTAAAATAACAACCAGGTCCGCCTTAAAACACACATTATTGTATCACTCCGGATAAAATGCTTAGCAGCGTTTCATCCGATTTTTATGCCCTCAGCCCAAACTGCGTCAAGTGGTCGATAAAGTAAGTCGAAGTTATCGAGTGGACTACTGCCCGCAATTTCAGGCCTTGTGCCTATACTAGAAAGAATTGTCGTCAAATTGAATTGGGGCGCTAGATAATGTAGTTATAATAAAATATCATGAAAAGTGGGGAGGGTCACGGCCGGAGTGTATCTGACCATATCACTCAGCCAGCTGAAAATAAAACTAGATCTCACTCAAATTACACGTTATTGTCTTTAAAAGGAACACATGTAATGTAGAGAGAAAGACTTCGAAAAGCCGGGAGAGTCATGGCCAGAGTGTCGCTGACCATATATCTATCGGAATAGATTTCTCCCTTTATAAGATGTGTGTTCATAACATGCGCTATTTGCCGGTTTAAGGGAACTTTGTAACACCGCGATGTTTCGACCTCGTTGTGTGACTCCTCACTGAAAGCTGTCCCGCCGGACCGACGAATCTGATAAGGAGACGTTAGAATGTGCCAGAAATTTATTATTTGGATTCTCTCTGTTCTGCTTGTACCATATGAATTATAATCTATTCGGTAGACATCATTACGCATGAGAAAATACTTTGCTGATTTCTATAAACAAGAGCTCGTACATTTGTAAAATTTATCAAAATGTATGTATGCATGTATGTTTGTATGTAGGTATGAGAAAATCCTTCACCTGTTTCAGGAATTTCCGTAGAAGATTCATGAGAAACTTCTTTCCCTTTCTCTGGCAAACCCTAAAAAATGCTAATGTACCGCATAAGCCGTTTATTAGTGTTGTGCAACAGAGCAAGACGGTGCAGCTCCAGACTTACATCAAAGCATTTCTGCACCTCTTCCGACATTCAGTTAAGAAACCTCTGTGAGTGTGTTGACTCATTTAACAGCTTTACTTACAGTATTACTTGACATCATAACACCTATTCACTGATTAAAGTATGTCGACTGAATTCTGCTCGACTCGTAGGTTTAAATGATGTCTAATACCTACACGCACACATTGAATACACCCGACACACATGCAAATTCACACACACATACAAATATTATCTCTCTTTCTCTCTTTCTCTCCCTGCATGTATATACTGGCCATGATGAAATACCAAAATGTATTGAAATTACGTATTAGCCTTTATATATTTAATTCTTTATATTGAACACTCAATATTTCATATATTCAATAAGACATATTCCATATATTCAATAAGACATTCAATACTTCATTTCATTGTACCATCCATTTTTATATTATATATTATATATTCCATATTCTATATCACACATTAATTTTACAAGAATATAAATAAAACATAAAAAACAGACAGAGCTGGAACTCTTTTAATAAAATAATATATTCCTCTATATTTTCTTTTACGCATTTGTATTCACTCTGATAAAGCTCCATGTCCTAAGAAGATGATGAATATTATTTCCAAAATTCTTTCGTAAGCACCAACTGAATGATTAAGCGTCTTAAGAGGTGATAATCGTAAGGGGCGAAATCTAGACGCTATGTTGAATATCCCAGCAACTCTAAAACGCAATTTTCAATGGTTTCTACGGTGTGGCAGACGTATGTGGCTGTGCATTTCGTACAGCAATAACACTTGCTTTGATACGAACCTCGACCACGGGTGCAAATTGTTGGTTTCAGTTTGTTGACCAGTATTGGTGACTGTAGCCCACTTTTCCAGGTACTGTTCAAGTATAAACCCACACTACTGCGCTTGTGCTCTTTAGTAAACTTTCGTGGCATTCACCAGACACAGACTTGCGGTGGATGATTTCGTGTGCAGAACCATGACTATCTTGCAGAGAACATGTCACCTCATCGATGACCACTCATTGGTTCGCTAAAACCATCTCACGAACTAATTTTTCCCTTAGTGGTGGAGGTTAATTGGACTTCTTCGTCCTTCACGCATGTGCAAACATTTTAAACTTCACGATCTACTCATAGGCACTCATACGCGAGTAGAGCGCGATCCCCATATTGTACTGAAAGTCTGCAATGAATTTCAGCCTCCAACACGTCTTCAGAGCAGAGAAATCAGAACATTGGTCTCTGTTTTACCTTGGTGCATAGTCAGCGGAAGGGTGACGTTTACTCTGTAACGCAAGTTAAAAAAAACAAAAAACATGGACGTTCAAGGCAAACCACAATTGCGAAACCACAAGATTATCACTTTTTAGCATGCGAGCGCCGAGAGTAGTGTAAGCGAATCGAAAGAAAGTTTTGGTGAAAGTGCGGAAAATATTTGACTTCGTCTCGTATATATTAAATATATCTATGTATATGTAGAAATATATATATACAAAGTGCGATGTGTAAATTGTTAACATTTAATATCTTTTATTTCGCGCAGTCACATTGTTTGTTTTTCATTTATCGAGTACACAGCATAGCAGGGTCAATTGGGTACCATCTGTGAGAAAAACATTAAGATGGTTCAAACCACTCTGCCAGAAATTTGGAAATGAATTTACTCTTTAGTATTTCAAGATATTTCCATGTAATTTTGTCAAAAATATCTGTTAAAATGAGATGTTGGCGTTATTTTCATTTTTGCGTAATTTAGACGATAATATATACACCTCACTGTCTCTCTCTATATATATACAGGGATGGCCATAAGTGGCTTTACCCAGCTCATTTTATTATCATAACAACTGGGTAAAGCGACTTGTAGCCATCCCTGCATATATATATATGTATGTATATATATATATAT
>NC_068992.1:62464097-62466365 GCF_001194135.2 Octopus bimaculoides
ATATACATATATATATATATATATGTATGTATATATATATATATATATATATCTTTGTATTTGTGTGTTGATATAGGTACAGATATAGATATAGGTATATATTGGGGATGTGTGAGCGTGTATGTTTGCATGTTTATGTAATAAAAGATCGAATGTCTTTCCTGAGCAATAAGCCTAGATTCCGGGTTGAATATATATATCTCCGCTCACCCTGAACGAAAGCCGGTCTACCTCAGGGTTACTGATTAATGTCTCCCTCTTTCTCTCTCCCTCTCTGTTTTCCTTTGTATACACACACACACACGCATATATATCCACATAAAACCCGTGTATATTTATACAGAGTGGGTGCGATGACAATTGCATAAGATCAACATCTTTGTGTTTGTTGCGCAGGAGTGGCCGTGTGGTAAGTAGCTTGCTTACCAACCACATGGTTCCGGGTTCAGTCCCACTGCGTGGCACCTTGGGCAAGTGTCTTCTACTATAGCCTCGGGCCAACCAAAGGTTTGTTAGACGGAAACTGAAAGAAGCCCATCGCATATATATATATATATATATATATATATATATATATATATATGTATATAAATGTATGTATATATTTGTGCGTCTGTGTTTGTCCCCCCAACATCGCTTGACAACCGATGCTGGTGTGTTTAACCTAGCGGTTCGGCAAGCGAAACCGATAGAATAAGTACTAGGCTTACAAAGAATAAGTCCTGGGGGCGATTTGTTCGACTAAAGACGAAAATATGCAGCTACTGGGGTCGATTCCTTGGACTAAAAATTAAATGTGGTGCCCCAACTTGGTCGCTGACTAACGACTAAAACAAGTTTAAGAATAAGAGAATATACATAAATACATGTATATATATGTGTGTGTATGTGCGTGCGTGTGCGTCTGAGAGTGTGTGTATAATATATATACACATGTATATGTATATCCACATATATATGTATATACACAGACACATACGAATACATAAATAATATATATATATATGTAGATATACACACACACATATGTGTATGCAAAAGTACATCTACATACATACATATATAACATAATAGATATATATATTCGTCTGTATGCACATATACACACGCATATGGCCGAACGCACGCACGCACGCACGCACTCACGTAAGCATGGACAATTGTGTATGTGTTTGTGTACGCATGCGTGTGTTTTTCTCTAATGCATCGAGAGCCAAGAGTCGTGTTGTTTATATTCATGTTCCCAACTTAGTTTCGGTCGTGCTAACCAAAGCTTGTTCGTGTGTTCGGCTCTTCTTCCGTAAGTATATATATTTTGTCCGTGTTTCAGTGTGTATATAGATATAGCTTTCTGTATAAATATGTGTAAATGCGAGTGTATATATTTTATCGTATATATATTTACGCACACAGACTTGACGTCTCGCACATATATGTATATAGTATTGCGCGCGCGTGTGTGTGTGTGTGTGTGAAAAAACAGCTTATTTTGTTGTTCTTTTGATTAATAAGCGAGCGACGCTCACATATGCTTGTGTATATGCGTGTGTAAATGTTTCATGTATGGGCATAAGCGAGCGTATGTATGTATGTATGTATGTATGTGGCGGGGTGAGAAAGAACGAAAGAGAGAGGGAGAGAAAGAGGGCAAGAGTGCGGGAGTATATGGGTGTGTGTGTGTGTTTATATACACACCCTCACACATATATATATGTGCACAGACACGCTTATATGTACATATAAGCGTACATATGTTTACGTATGCATAAATACATATATCTATATAAATGTAAACATCTATATATATATATATAGATATATATAAACATAAACACACACACACACATCTATATTTATCTATGTATCTATCTATCTCTTTATCTATCATTCACTCTCCCTCTCTCTCTCTTTCTCTCTCTCTTTCTATATATATATATATACAAGTATATATGCTTTTCTTTGTGCATGCGTATAAGCATTTGCACGAATCTGTGCATTCGTTTATCTGTAACAATATATGTATTTGTATGAATGAATTTACGTGTGTGTATGTATACCTATGTGTCCATGAATGCATATACGCCTGTTTAGCTTTTTACGTATATATATGGACATATATATATATATATTTCTTTATTTATATTTATCTATCTATCTATGTATCTATCTCTCTATCTATCTATCTATTTATATATCTATCTATCTATCTATCTATCTATCTATCTATCTATCTATCTATCTATCTATCTATCTACCTATCTCTCTCTC
>NC_068992.1:62466375-62468308 GCF_001194135.2 Octopus bimaculoides
CTCTCTCTCTCTCTCTCTATATATATATATATATATATATATATATAGAATTTTTTTATCTACCTTGTTGCACATTTTATGTGCCTACTCCGGTACATATATATATATATATTTGCTTGTTTATTTATTTATACTTATCTATTTGACTGCCTTCGGTCTATTTATATATGTATGACTCTATCTATCTATCAATCTGTTTCTCCGGTTAACTATTCATCCACCTCTCCATCCATCCTCCATCCATCCATCCGTACATACATCATTACATGCATACATACATACATACATACATACAGACATACATGCACACATGCTTACAAAAACATATACATACAAGCATACATTCATAAGTACATACGTAGAAACACGTATGTATACATCAATTCGTACATATGTACATACATACACACGCATACACACACATATGTGCATATTATGTACGCACATACACATATGCATGAATACATATGCCCGATCCATCAACCTGCTAGACATCATAGCTAAATCCACATCAAATAACACGTTACTGTCTTAAAAGGATCGACGCAAATTAAAAAGAAAACTTTTTATTAAAAAGATATCTTAAAGTGAAACAAATGAAGGTTACCCGTGGTAAACAACAACAGCAACAACAACAACACAACACCTTGGAGAACATTAAAACTTTCGACTTCATCTTCTCGTTGAGCTGCGATGTAAATACAAACAAACAGACACACATAAGATACTATGAATGTTTGTTTGCGTTGAATCCGGAGTTCAAATTCCGCCGATGTCAACTTTGTCTTTCATCATTTCAGGGTCGATAAAATAGCTACTAGTTGGTCACTGGGGTGGATGTAGTCAACTTTCCCCACGACCCCGGACTTGCTGGCCTCGAGCTAAAATTTGAAACCGATATTAGAAAAGTCAGAAGTGCGTCGAGCTGGCCGAGTCGTTAGCACGCCGGGTGGAATGCTTTGCGGCATTTCGTCCCTTCCGAGTTCAAATTCCGCCGAAGTCGACTACACCTTTCGTTTTCTCGAGATCGATAAAATTAGTACCAGTCATATACTGGGGTCAGTGCAATCGACTGCCCTACTTCACCTAAAATTTCAAGCCTTGTGCCTATATTCTTTATAGAATATTAGAAGAGTGAGTATAAAAATTTGCGACGGGGTAATATAAACGTCTCTTCAAGATTTGAACTCCGTATCTATCAAGCGCCAGTTGGTCTTCCGTTGTCTCAACGTAGTGTTTAACGCTATGGTAGGATGTAGGAAGAATTACTTTCGTTGTTTGTCCCCCAATGAGGCGAGCTGGCAGAATCGTTAGCAGGTCGGACAAAAATGCTTCGCGGCATTTTGTCCATCTCTACGTTTTAAGTTCAAATTCCACCGAGGTCGACATTGTATTTCATCCTCATGAGATCGATAAAATCAGTACCAGCTGACCCCTGGAGGTCGATGTAATCGACAGTCTCCTTCCCCAAAAGTTTCAAGATTTATATTTATAGTAGAAAAGATTGTCGTTGCTTGTCCCAAGTTAAGCCGTGTCCCAGCAGAGTTTATAATCAAAGTCAGTTATAATGTAATTCTCCGGTGTTTGTAATATTAAGTAAAATATATATGTGTGTGTGTGTATGTTGGAGTTGTATATATAAACATACTCGTACACATATATACATTTATATATGTGTCTGTATATGTATTTATGTTTATGTACGTATAATTACGCATAATTATTTGTGTAGTATATAAATATATGTAAACATATATATGTATATGTGCGCATATACATACATTATATATATATATATATATATATATATAATAGTGAATATATAGTGAATAGTGAATATACATATACATATATAAAATAATGAATAATATATAGTCTATTGACGAATTTTCTTCTCGCTACACCACTGGTAGTAATTAAATTTCTTAATTTT
>NC_068992.1:62474834-62476507 GCF_001194135.2 Octopus bimaculoides
TGGTATTTGGTCATGTTTGACTACACCCTCCGCTCAAAATTGGTGGTCTTGGGTCTAAAATAGAAATTCATATTAATTATGTGAACACATACATATTATTTATCTATGACCATGTTTTTTGCTTCCGTAGGTGGTTTGTGGTCATACTGGGGCACCACCTTGGAGGGTGATCGATCCCAGTACTAATTTTTTGAAAATATACAACTGGTTTATTCCGTTATGGAGATGTAAACAAACAAACGCTGATTGCCATGTAGTCGGACGAGGGGTGGGAACAAACGCAACACAAACACAATGACACATAAACATACGCATGTATGTGTGTGTGTGTGTGTGTGTGTGTAAGTGTGTGTGTGTGTGTGTGTGTGTGTGTGTGTGTGTGTGTGTGTGTGTGTGTGTTATCAGCTCCCGACACAATTTACGAGACATTTTGTGTTTTTGATTTCATTATCCTTGCAGCATTTTAACCAGTTCGATTGATGTCCACTCGTTTTATCTATTGCCGATCGATTGTTGGACGAAAGCCTTAGCATGTCATTACCGGGTTATCTGTGCTTGTTTTAGACTTCCCATTCACGATAGGGTAGAGGTGTATGGCTTAGTGGTTTAGGTGTTGGACTCATTCTCGTAAGACTGTGGTTTCGATTCCTGGATCAGGCGATGTTTTGTGTCCTTGAGCAAATGACCTCATTTCACGTTGCTTCAGTCTACTCAGCGAGTAAAAAAGGAGTAACCCCGCGACGGACCGGCGTCCCATCCAGGGAGAAACATATACGGCAAGAGAAACGGGGAAAGGGAAACCAGTCCTATTCTCCTTATGTGGTCTGATCCCCCATCCCTTTCACGATAGGCAATGGCGGGTAGGAGTGACAGTGAGTACGTCCTTGTCCGCATGGGTTAGCTAACTCTCGCCATCGGTACCTTTGCAAAATTTTATATCAGAACTTTTTGAGGGTTTGACGAAGAATTAAATCAATAGTTACACCAGTTCAACAGTTCTTCTACTTCTTCGGAAAATTCACTCATGATTTTTGAAATTTGAAAATCTGGTACTTCTCTTGGCAATGATCACTGCTTTAAGATTCATCCGAGAACTCTGTTGCAATATTAAAAATGTCTGAAACAGAATTTCACATAAGCATATTGTCTTTGTAAATCTGTCCCTGTTCAAATTATAACTAACCAAGTGCCTCGAACATACGTGCATACTTTTACATTAAGAACGATGATTTACTGGTTTCACACAATATGCCTATTAACAAACTGAAGGTTAAGGTAATCCAAACACAATCCTGGAGTCGCTGGTTGATGCATCGAAGTCACCGACATTTTTAGAAGATTCGGTTTCTACTTGGATAGACAAAGTGTTTTGGTGTAAGATGACTAATAATTCTTACTTAAAATTTATGACAGGTTTC
Source organism: Octopus bimaculoides (assembly GCF_001194135.2). Lineage (NCBI taxonomy): Eukaryota > Metazoa > Mollusca > Cephalopoda > Octopoda > Octopodidae > Octopus > Octopus bimaculoides. Next base: position 62,476,253 of record NC_068992.1, read on the forward strand.
AATTTACGCAGAAACATTTTAAAAACAAATGACGAATATATTTCAAACACCGAGGCAGTTACAGACAGGATGGATCGGTATAGAAAGGGTTAGCTTGTTTACATGCTGTTCTATTCGACAACGGAAACATCAAAGAATGATAAAATATTTGAATGCCAGATTTCGTATCAACAATTTCTCATATTCATCGTTATTCAGTGCAGTTCAGTTTAGTCCATCTTGAATGAAAGCCAGAAATATATATATATACATATA
>NC_068992.1:62476715-62477239 GCF_001194135.2 Octopus bimaculoides
TATATATATATATATCTGTTAGGTGGTTTGACACAAAGAGTGTGTAGTAGCCTGTTGAATTGTTTTCAAGGACCGTTCTGCGAATTCAATACGATTGGAAGGCAGAAATATCATAATTAAGACTCATTCTCCGTAAACAGATGAAATTGACTTGAAGAAGGACGCAATGAATAAACAAGACAGAATAGGGAACTATTAAGAAATGGATGGCATCAACGTGTGTATGTATATGTATGCATACGTGTGTGCGTATCTGTATACATATATATTTACGTTTATGTATGCATCTATGTGTTTGCGTGTGTATATCTGTTTGTATGTATTCATGTATATATATTAAGAAAAATTATTAAATAGAGCAATACAGTAGTATGGCTTTTTCTTTATACACACACACACACACACACACACACATATATATATATATATATGTATATATATATGTATATATATATATGTATATATATATACACATATCTCTTTTACTCTTTTACTCGTTTCAGTCATTTGACTGCGGCCATGCT
>NC_068992.1:62477249-62479869 GCF_001194135.2 Octopus bimaculoides
CATTTGACTGCGGCCATGCTTGAGCACCGCCTTTAGTCGAGCAAATCGACCCCAGGACTTATTCTTTGAGTGCCTAGTACTTATTCTATCGGTCTCTTTTGCCGATCCGCTAAGTTACGGGGACCTAAACACACCACCATCGGTTGTCAAGTGATGTTGGGGGGGGACAAACACAGACACACAAACATATACACACATATACATATATACGACAGGCTTCTTTCAGTTTCCGTCTACCAAATCCACTCACAAGGCTTTGGTCGGCCCGAGGCTATAGTAGAAGACACTTACCCAAGGTGCCACGCAGTGGGACTGAACCCGGAACCATGTGGTTGGTAAGTGAGCTACTTACCACACAGCCACTCCTGCGCCTATTAGCCACATACATATACATATATATGCATACATACGTATATATATGTGTATAGACACATATGCATATATATGTATTTGTATATTTGTACATGTGTGTATATGTATGTTTATATACCTATTAAGTGCACAGATATATTCCTGTTAATTCGAAGCTGAGGCTTTGTTTATGTGTTACTGTGGGTGAGAGAGAATGCGCGCGCGCGCGTTTGTATCCCACTCCCCCTCTCACTCTACGTGCAGATGTGGCTGTGTGGTAAGAAATTTGCTTCCGAACCACATGGTTTTGGGTTCAGTCTCATTGCGAGGCACCTGGGTAAGTGTCTTCTATTATAACCTCGGGCAGACCAAAGCCTTGTGAGTGGATTTGGTAGACGGAAACTGAAAGAAGCCCTTCGTGTATATGTATACCTATATGTGTATGCCTTTGTTTCTGTGTGTGTCCCTCCATCACCGCTTGATAACCGATGTTGGTGTGTTTACGTACCCGTAGCCTAGCGGTTCGACAAAACCCATAAAATAAGTACGAGGCTTTAAAAAATAGTTCTGGCGTCGACTAAATCCTTTTAAGGAGGTGTTCCAGCATGGCCGCTGTGGAATGAATGAAAGCTGTAAAAGAATAAGATAATATATAAAGATATGCATGTGTGGGAGGGGAAGGGAAACTACACAGAAGCAGCATAACTGAAAGTCGAGAAGCTCGTTTGGGAACCACCTGAGCCCGAGTTCGCTCCCAGATATCAGGATGAGCATCAAATATATTATGCTCGTAATTCAAGCGCCCAGCATTTATCATACACCACCTTCTCGCACTAATTTCCACTTGAAAGTTACGTTAAACATGCACGTGTATGTGGAATACTCGGCCACATAGACGACATTTCAATGCGTAGTAGATCCAGCTGACCGAACAACTGAAAACTGAGTCACTGTCGAAACTGGCGAAGATCCATTTGGTTTACGATGTGTGAGTTTGCCTTGTTTTTATACTTTCTGTCTTATATTAATGAGCGGATGTGATGAGTGATTACAACAGAAATGGAATGCCTCTTTCTTTTACGTCCGACATTTATGACCGACAAGAGAATATTTCTTGCATATCATCATCATCATCACCATCATAGTCGTCGTCGTTGATGTTTTTGTTGTTGTTGTTATTAAGGCGGTAAGCTGGTAGAATCGTTAGCACGCTGGGTAAAATGCTTAACCACATTTCGTCTGTCTAGGTTCTGAATTCAAATTCTACTGAGGTTTCAACTTAGCCTTTCATCCTTCGGGATCGATAAAATAAACACTGGGTCGATGTAATCGACTTTACACCCTTCCCCCGAACTTGCTGGACGTGCGCCAAAATTTCAAACTATTATTATTATTATTATTATTATTATTATTATTATTATTATTATTATTATTATTATCATCTAGGCGGCAAGCTAGTAGAGTCGTTAGAACGCCGAGCAAAATAATTAGCGGTATTTTGTCCGTCTTTACGTTCTGAATTCAAATTCCGCCGAGGTCGACTTTGCCTTTCATCCTTTCGGGGTCAATAAATCAAATGTCAGTAAAACACTGGGGTCGATGTAATCGACTAGTCCCCTGCCGACAAATTTCAGGCCTTGTGCCTATAGTAGAAAGGATTATTATTATTATTATTATCATTATTATTATTATTATTATTATTATTTGTCGTCGTTGTTAAGCTTTTGTTGGTTTTTGATTTTTGCTGTCATAATTCACTAACGATATTTCAATGATTTTTTTTTCCCAACCACTCACCAATCACCAATCATAATTCACAATCAACTTTCCTACATAAAACTGCCGCGTCAATTGTACTTCAACCGCAGCAGGCGTTTTGTCTCCCAGAAGGCTTGCTTGACATATTAGCTATCGATATGATATCACAGAAGCGCTCGGACGCGATTAAGTGTGTCCGCCATATTTCTATTTGGTATTTACTGTGAAAATGAACTGTCATTACTACTACTACTACTACTACTACTACTATTACTACTACTACTACTACTGCTGCTGCTGCTGCTGCTGCTGCTGCAACCACTCTCATAGAATTTGTTGTTTTCTTTTGTTTTGCTATCTGCTCCAACATATTTGTCTTCTGTGCTTTCGAAAATGAAAATATTATTCTCAGAAGTGCGTATTCTCTGAAACGTGTACATCCATATATATATATATTTAATTCATTAAACATTTTTATTTGAATATTTTTACTGGATGCAGTCATTACTCT
>NC_068992.1:62480123-62482485 GCF_001194135.2 Octopus bimaculoides
ATATATATATTTATGACCGAAAAGAGAATATTTCTTGCATATCATCATCATCATCACAGTCGTCGTTGTTGTTGTTTTTGTTGTTGTTGTTATTATTAGCAGAATCGTTAGCACGTTGGGCAAAATGCATAGTACATTTTGTCTGTCTTTACGTTTTGAGTTCAAATTTCGCTGAGGTGTCGACTTAGCCTTTCATCCTTTCGGATTCGATAAAATAAGTGCCCAGTTGAGCCCTGAGGTCGATGTAATCGACTTACCCCTTCTCCCGAAGGGCTTCCACACGACGGGCGACCACACAATTTCCTCTGCGAAATTCACTCTCAGGATGTTGGTTGGTCTGAAGCTATAGAAGATACTTGCATAAATTGCTGTGTCGTGGGACCGAACCTTAAACCATATGTCTACAGAAGTATAAATTTTCGCGGATCTCTGTTTAACAATTCATGAGAACATTCGAGTTTCTCCTAAAATTGTACTCACCTAGACTAGAGAAAAATGAGTTACTACTACTAAAATCTTGTTTTGTCTAGAGAACGTTTCATTTTCTACTAAAACGGTGTTTAGCTTATAAAAAGAATGTACCAGTTCCTCATAAAACTGTGTGGAATGAGTTTTAACGAACATAGGATTTTCTACTAAAGTGTTGTTTTATTTAGCATTGAGAACATGCGGGTTTCTAGTAAAATTATATTCAACTAGTCTGTAGACCTTACGAGGTTTTTCCGAAAAATTAGCCAAGAGAACATACGACTTTCTTCCAAAATAAAGTTAAATTAGTCTAGTAAGCTTTCGAGTTTCTATTAAAACATTTTTGGGTAGTCTAAATCTCATGCTATTGTAGGCATGCACGAAACGTCGTATTTTGAGTTCAACCCCACCTCGCGTCAAATATTCTGATTCAAAGTCACATGTTTTAACATGTATGGAAATTGCCTTGACCCTGGGAGGGAAGTGAGCCTCTATATGGTCATTTAGTCAGCTAAAATGATCGTATCAGGACAATTACCTTCCTAGGACAATTACTTCCCTAGGACAATTACTTCCCTAGGACAATTACCCACATAGGATAGTTCACCCCGACGACAACTACTTCCTGGGACAATTATCCCACTTGGTTAATTACCCCCTCTCCAATATATTAAGAAGTTTTATATCATCATCTTTTGTCCTCATGTGCAATTGTCCTTGAGAGGGGGGGGGGCTATTGTCTATAAGAGTAAATGTCCTAGATTCAAAATAACAGCCAGATTCCTCTCAAATCATAAAACATTCTAGCATATTTTTCTAAACAAAAACAAAAAAGACTAAAAAAAATGGGAGGACATATTGGATAATGTAATCCTCGGTACGCTATGGCCGGAAATTAGATGGTTAGAACGGTCATTGACTTGGTCGCCTTGAAAGTTATACAACAAGAATAATAACAACAACAACAACAACAACAACAACAACAACAGCAATAGAAACTGTGACGGCGATATGCGCTGAGACGTCATCAGATAACTAATTAAGCGAAAGTTAAAATATCCTTCTGAATAATGCTGTAGATTTTGCATTTAGATGCTATTTCGTGTTGATAGCTATATCTGATATATTGATAGAGTTAATTAGGGCAGATTTTTAACAGATTAAACAAATAGGTTAACGAATAACAGCGAAAGAAGCGGAGGATGATGCGGTGAGAATGAGGAGTAATGAATGAATAAATAAAAGCATCATTAATCTTTGTTGTAAGAGTAGATTATATCATGAAGGAGTAGAGGGAAGGGAAGAGTGAGAAAGTAAGAGTGTGTGTGTGTGTGTGTGTGTGTGTGTGTGTGTGAAAAGGGGGAGAGGAGAGAGGATAAGAAAGACGAATAATTAACCAGCTTAAAGGAAACTCGTTTTTTCTGATTACGTACTCACACGTGATTGCAAACTCAAACACAAACGCACACACGTACAGACAAACACACACACACACACACACACACACACACACACACACACACACACACACACACACACACACACACACACACACAGAGGCGCACACACATAAATGTACATGAGATGTATGCATGTAACTATATCTGTCTCTATCTTTATTAATATTTAGCAGAAATAGCAGAATGACTCTAGTTTTATGAGTTGGCAATTATCGAACTTGATAAATCCTAAAGCACGAAGCTTTCGGCCATTGAGTCACTCTGTTGCTTCTGTTAAATATTAATAAAAATATGTAATTACTCATGTATGTATGTATGTATGTATGAATGTATGTTTGTATGTATGTATGTATGTATGTATGTATGTATGTATGTATGTATGTATGTATCTATCTATCTATCTATCTATCTATCTATCTATCATTTCTCTCTCT
>NC_068992.1:62483624-62484016 GCF_001194135.2 Octopus bimaculoides
TATATATATATATATATATATATATATATATATATATGTGTGTGTGTGTGTGTGTGTGTATGTGTACACACATATATATATATATATATATATACATATACAAGGGGCTTCTTCCAGTTTCCGTTTACCAATCACAAGGCTATGGCCGGCCCGTGGCTAAAGTAGAGGACACTTTCCCAAGGTGCCACGCTGTGCAACTGAACCAGGAATCATGTGGTTAGGAAGCATGATTCTTACCAAACAGTCATGCCTGCGCCTATATGTATATATACTTTTGTAACGTAACATAAATACTTATATATTTATATATACACACATGTGCGAACTCGCACACACACACACACACACACACACACACACACACACACACACACAGAAATATATATATATAT
>NC_068992.1:62484026-62484515 GCF_001194135.2 Octopus bimaculoides
ACACACACACACACACACACACACACAGAAATATATATATATATACAATATTTACTTCGAAATGTAACTGTGTGACAATATCTATGTATTACGATTGGATAAATTAAGGTCAATAGGATTAACAAATTGCTCACATCTCATAAAGAATTGTAGTAAATGTTAGTTTCAGACGTGGTAAGAGAGAGAGAGAGAGAGAGAGAGAGAGAGAGAGAGAGAGAGAGAGAGAGAGAGACATTAGGGAGATAGAGGGAGGAAGAGAGAGTGACAGACAAACAGACAGACAGAGAGTCAGAGAAGTGGGAGTGAAAAAGAAAAAGAGTAGAAGAAAGAAGGGGCGGGGAAGATGTGATCCAAAAGAGAAAGGCAATTGTGGTAATGAATGTTGAGTGGAATTAATGAATAAAGATTAATTAACAGGAAGGAAGTCTTAAAAATTTTAAACAAAACGTCGATCGATCATTACAACGTAAAATAATTTTATTTAAATGA
>NC_068992.1:62485244-62485894 GCF_001194135.2 Octopus bimaculoides
ACACACACACACACACACACACACACACACACACACATATACAGTTAGGTCAGACTTGGATAAAATCCTTGGAGAATGCCATGCAAAGCTCATCCTTACTTATTGACTATCTGATGTCATCAGACAGTGGAAATGTGCCTGCTAGTGGATATACATCTAGAATTCCCTAGTGTTAGTAGAGCTTATCTAAATAGATAAATGATAGAAAATGGAATTGATGACGTTCTTTATTTCAATACACTACAATTGTTTCGACACATTCTTACATTGACGAGATGTTGTGTAGTCATTATCGTACGCCCAATATGTAAAACGTGATTGTTTAAATAAGTCCTTCGTTAGATCATCTCCCTCATATATGTATATATATATATATATATATACATACTTCAGCAATGTAACCACACACGTACTGTTGGCGAATTGTTTTCTTTCTTTGAAATTTTCCTTTTTCTCCCTTCCGACAAAGAGTTATGCTCGAAACGTCAAACTTTCTCTTTTCACCAAGCTTCAAGCCAATACATTCCATTCACACGTCTCTAGTTATTCCTTAATTTAATAATTAATTATTTTTTTGTAGTGATGGTTTATTTAATTGACTATCTATATAATATATATATGTGTATTTGTTCTTACATAATACATACATG
>NC_068992.1:62486141-62487104 GCF_001194135.2 Octopus bimaculoides
AAATGTGTTTTTTTTTTTTGATAATGATAATTTACATATAAACTGAGAAGAGAAGAAAAAAACTAAAAGAGAAAGTTTTGTGCATTAACCTAAAAATATTTTTCGTTTGTATTTTGATTTTTGTGAAAGCATTTGAAAAACCTCATGCAAATATAGATTTGGTACCATATTAATAAACTATCATAATATTAGTTTCAAATTTTGGCACAAGGCCAGCGACTTCGGGAGTCGGGGCAAGTCGATTACATCGACCCAAGTATGCGACTGGTTCTTACCAATCTCGAAAGTATAAATGGCAAAGTCGACTTCGGTGGAATTTGAACTCAGAAAGCATGCATTTTGCCCGGGGTTCCAACGATTTCTTCCAGCTCGTCGTCTTAATAATAATAATAATAATAATAATAATAATAATAATAATAATAATAATAATAACAATCCTTTCTACTATAGGCATAAGGCCTGAAATTTGGGGGAAGAGATTAGCCAGTTACATCGATCCCAGTGTTGCACAGGTATTTAATTTATCGACCCCGAAAGGATAAAAGGCAAAGTCGACCTCGGCAGAATTTGAACTCAGAAAGTCTCCGTGTTGAGTCTGAGGCCATGTGGGAAGCTGAATGGAGGTATAACGATGCCATAACTATGATGTTGACTGGATGTTTGATTTCTATCACTCTCGGTCCATGTCCTCAGATCGACACCTAAACAGTCTGATATGTTCATATTGAAGCTTCGGGTACGAATGCCAAGCAGTACAGCATGTCATTTTCAAATTTCTGGCAGAGTGAATTGCTTTCGTGGTACTGTTTTTCTCACAGATCATGTCCAACTGACCCTACTCTACTGTGTAGTTGACAAAATCAAAAACAAACAATGCGAAATTGAAAATATAAAATGTCGACAAATTTACCTATCACACCCTGTGTATATATATGTATACGCACACACACACACGTATATATA
>NC_068992.1:62488039-62488772 GCF_001194135.2 Octopus bimaculoides
ATATATATATATATATATATATATATAAAAGTATATGAATATATCATATATATATACATATCACATATTTATATCCCTTTCCTTTATTATGAGATTAGGTATAACTGAAAGTGAGGAGATTGAGCTCTTATTTCTAGCAGTAGAAACTTATTCTCCGTTCTGTTGCTCGCATCGTATTATATAAATATCTTGATAATTAATAACTGGTTAAAAACGAACTGAAACTGTAAAATATTGATTATGGACTGTAACAGCTGTAATAATGCTCTGCGTTGTTCATGTGGACATTAAGTCACTACATAATCACGGTTAAGCTACTAAGTTAACATATGCATATAGAGTACACACTCATACACAAATACGTGTATATGAACGTATGTGTGGGTGTGAGAGAGGGAGAGAGAGAGGAGGAAGAGGAGGAGGAGAGAGAGGGAGAATGTGCATGCCTTCGTGTTTTGGGGGTTGCAATCGCGATCGCAAGTTCGTGGTTTCGATTCCAAGACTTGCTGTACTTTGTGCTGTTGAGCAGAATGCTTCATTTCACGTTGCTACAGGTCACACAGCTGCAAATGGGTAAACATGTGACTGTGAGGAAGCGCACTGTGACCAGCGGTGTTGAGCCACATCCGATAGTCCAGTCGTGACAGTGGTGTATATATACATATGTGCGTGTCTGTGTGTGTGTGTGTGTGTGTGTACGTGGGTATATATATATATATATATATATATATAT
>NC_068992.1:62489038-62492316 GCF_001194135.2 Octopus bimaculoides
TATATATATATATATATATATATATATATATGAATATATATAATCGAGAGAAGAAAATGCAGAACTAATGGTTAATATATACCTATTTACTTTAGGAATATTTTTTCCCAATGATATAAGGTATAAAATCAGTGTAATCTTGGATGTAATCATCTCTTCACGAGGTTATTATATCCTCGCATTACATTACGTGTGTGTGTGTGTGTGTGTGTGTGTGTGTATGTATACCTTTACCTAAAGGTATGCTTACACTTATGAGTGAATAAAAGCAAGTGTATCTGGTATTGTCACTGTGTAGCAAAACCTAAAGCCGTTCTAAATATGCCCATCCTTTCAATTCAACAATTCCGTTAATCTGTACATTATCCAACGTTCTTTTCCTCAATAAAGCCAATTAATCTCCAAAGCATTTTCATAAGGTTAACCTAAACATCCATGATTGCCCTTTTGTTTTTTATCATACGTCCTAATTAATATAAAGTTTTCCTTTCATAGGTCTCAAACTCATCTGATGTTTAAAAAACAAATTGTACTTGCGTCTCATATATGATTTATGGACATAAAGGAAATACGCCCTGCATATTATATGCGATACACAGGACTAGCAATAGGGTTGAAGTATCACATGACCATGATTTAGCTGCTATTTCTAAGAGGTCGTGTGGTACACAGCCTGGACAATTACCGCAAGCCGTATGTTCAACAGCTTAACAATTCTGCAAATCGATTTCCTTAGATGATTAAATATTAGCGGTACATCCTTTCCGTGACAGGTACACGTAACCTCATGACTAATTAATGTTTTTTGTTAATTAATTCTGCTTCAAACAATGGGGAGAAATGTCCATTATGTTTACTTAATGACAGGCGTAGTCTTGTGAGTATGATTAAGAAGCTCGCTTTGCAATCAAATGGACTCAGGTTCAATCTCATTGCACAGCATCATGAACGGTTGTCTTCATTTATAATCTCCGGCTGACCAGACTAAATTTGTTCCACGGAAACCCGTTACACACACACACACACACACACACACACACACACACACACACACACACACACACACACAAGAACATGTAAAATTACGATGTGGTTGTTTGGAACTTTGCAATGGAGGTTCCAAAAGAAATAAGATGCTCGATCACCGGATAGCTAGAGGAACACTTTATTACATTCTGTGAGAGGACTTATATCATAGGAACATTCAGTGTAGAGCTCCAAACAGTCACAATGGTGAAACGTACGTAGGAACAAATGATATAAACTTGGCTTTCTCATTAATTATACTACTTTATATGATATCAAGTTATAAGACTAAGCATAGTAGTAACCTAAAGACTATACTGGAAGCAGACTGGACATTGATAATCTACACAGAGCTCATCAGTAGCAGTTTATATCTAATTTTAAACATAACATATCATGTGAGTGTGTGTTTGTGTCTGTGCGTGTGCATGTGTGTGTGTTCGCGTGTGTGTATTTGTGTGTCTGTTTGCGTGTGTATGTGTTTTTGTGTGTGTGTATTTGCGTGTATATGCGTCATTGTGCGTGTATGTGTGTGTTTGTGTTTGAGTACGTGTGTGTGTTTATGAATGTGTGTGTGTGTTTGTGTATGTGTGTGTGAATGTGTCCACCACTTCGTTTTCATGATCCTCTTAAGAAGTATCTCATTTTATGTGCTGTGCATCCCACTCGGTTCGAACCCTCAAGCTGTTAATCGGAAGGCATGAAAGCCCGTGCGATGCTGGTGTAGAGTACTTTGAAACGGTACACAAAACACTGCATGAAGAGAGGCAAAGACGTCATCATGAACCCTCCGCAACTGTTACACGGGGTCATTCTGAATGTCCTGAATGCCACAGGATCAGCCTACCTTGCATCTGTCCAATCAGCCACATCCGCTCCTATGAGAAACGACGTGCTGGAGACAGAGGAGAATGAATGTCTTGGATCGACACTGTCATCACCTTGGGTGGCCTTGAATGGGCAAGTATGTGTGTGTGTGTGTGTGTGTGTGCGTATCTGTGTTTGTTCATGCAATCAATGGTGTTTCTTTTATGTCTCCTCAACTGGTGGTTCGGCAAATGTTACGAACAGAATAAACTCCACGCGATGCACCAGCATGGCCACAGTTGAATGATTACACCAAATAAAAGAAAAAAAGGCACAATGCAATGAAGGACAATTATTGACGTAAACCCTTGAGCACGCTTGGGTTGCTGTGGTTTTTGTTTGGCCTCTGCAAGGCTATGCACAGTCTTGACCTTTACATTATATCGTCAATGACTAGGACAGACCACATGTATCGTAGGAAAACAAAACTTGCTTTCTTGCGTAACAAACAAGAATGTTTACGATTCTATTAACAAGTATTATCTAGTTACGGTCTTTACTATATTCTGCGTTCAAACCCTTTCTGAGTTGTCTTTACATTTCAGTTATCCTGGGGTCGATAAAATAATTAGTTGTTATTTACTGAAGCCGCAATTAATCAATACAGACGCCACCCTCCACCTTCAAAACAAATACGAAAAAAGATCAACATAGCTGATTAACCGTTCGGGACAGCCTTGACGAAGAAAAAGGTCACAGTTGTTTTTTTTTACTCTATTTATAAATATATAGTTAATCAATAGTTATTGCTTGTCAGGACGTGTTGCTCTGTACAGGAATTATTTTCATTATGAAAGCTTTGGTTTTGAGGTCAGACTATCTATAATAGTTCTTCAGGATTAAGTAATTTTATTTTAGTAGCTAAAGTTGCGTGATGTAAATGCTCACCAAACTAACCTCGATAGAGCAAACTTAAAATTCAGTGACAGTGAAACCTTGAAAACCTCGTAGCATTGCGATGGACCTTCCGTCTGTGTCAGTAACAAGCATTTTGCTTTCGATCAGATAAACTATTTGTTTAATTAATATTGTTAGTGGCTGAGTGTTCCATAGACAAAAATACTCTTAGAAAAATCCTCAAACCTGATTTGGCCGAAAAGAAAAAATAACAATATTTGGTTTTTGAATTACAGATATACTTTACTATCTAACCCACCGTCTTCCGAACATTCTGCATTTGTACAATCCTGACAGACGTACATGTATACCTACATACAAGCACACACACACACACACACACACACACACACACACACATACACACACACACACGTATATATACATACGTGTATGTATATATATATATATATATATATACATATATATATATATATATAAAGATAGATAGACGTGTATATATGCACACATATCTATCTATTTATCTA
>NC_068992.1:62492653-62494073 GCF_001194135.2 Octopus bimaculoides
GATAATTCTAACAATATCTGATAATTCAAACTTTTGAAAATGCAGACAATAGCGCATTAATTACTGTAACAAATGAATTGAGAAAGGAATAAACCAGTTCATGAAAGTAGTTCACTGACTTGTCTTTCCTTGTTATTGCCACACACTTTTATGATAGAAAATACCAATAGCTTGGCAGAAAGGCGAAATAAAAGACAAAACAAACAAAAACACAAAAAGGAAAACATACGTGACAGAGGACAGTATTGTTTGCTATGTTATTATTGTTTTTTTTTGTTTTTTTTTTTTGAATAGAAGCATATCTTGAGAAAATATTTCGGAATTGACTTAACAATATTGAAAGAAAAAGACATGAAAATCTAATTTAATATATATATTGTTTTTCGCTCGTTTTCATTTTTTTTTTTCACGTGAAGAAACTAAAGTCAATATTTATTAATCGAGGATGAAATTTAAGTCTAATCGAAAATGCAAGCTGCATTCCTTGGTATAATTCTTGATGACTATTTGTCAATGATCGTTATAGTGTTGCAGTATATTTTTTTGTTAAATTTACCAAGGAAATATGGATTCTTTGTTTAATTTACATATGAAAAATGGCCGAAGTAAACCTGAAAAACAACAACAACAAAGATACAGAACATAACTGATCGCACCCGCTCAGCTGCTGACATCCAGTCAACTCTTTACAAGTGGCCTACTGTTCACACCAAGTCATTTTTTTTATTAGTCCATGGATCAAAAAAGAATTTGTAAACACTTTTTCAGCCACTGTCTTCATCTACAGCTGCATAAACGGCACAGCATGCCGTTTCTGCTGTCTTTTCCATGCTGGGAATAAGCTTACCAAACCACACCGGTCAATGGCAAGGTGAAACGGGTGGTCCAACAACTATGCAGAATTTCGGCGTAAAATACAAAGAGAACGATTTATGATCCACACGCCTGTCCGCAAGGATGGTCAAGAGCACAACCAGAGCCTGTGGAATGTGCTCATATCACTTACCTGTGGACGCAAGATCATATCTCTTTCAAAGTTCCCAGTACACCTTAAGAGTAGCTTTGTCATATAGTTGTATCTACTCTTTATGTGTTAACTGTAAGCAACCACTGATAATGTGACGTACATTTTCTGCCTCCTACCCACACTTTTTGCACACTGGTGACTCTGATGTATGTTCGATAGAGTACCTGACATAGTTTATTCTCAACGCTTGGCTTTTGGGTATCAAAAGACTATCCCTGCGGTCTATTATTATTATTATTATTATTATTATTATTATTATTATTATTATTATTATTATTATTATTATTATTATTATTATTATTATTATTAAAGCGGTGAGCTGGCAGAATCGTTAGCACGTCGGGCAAAAGGCTTAGCGGTATTTCGTTGGTCTTTCGTCATGAGTTCAAATTC
>NC_068992.1:62500170-62504367 GCF_001194135.2 Octopus bimaculoides
TAATCGGTTGGTAAATCAATCAATCTGTTGTGTTTGTCAAAGTCTTTCCATCGCCATTCGAAACCTCTTCTCTGACAAGACTTCTCTACTTCAGACCAGCTTCACGTCTGTTGCAGCACTCGAGTGCACGTCAAGAATCTTGCAAACCAAACACAAAAGCGATATATGTGTACACACACACATATGTAGAGAGAGGGGAAGGGGAGGGGTAGAGAGAGGGGTATAGGGAGAGAGGAGGAGAGGGAGGGGGAGAGAGTGAGAGAAGGAGAGAGTGAGAGAAGGAGAGAGTGAGAGATATTTGCGTTACTTCCCTGTATGTATGTATGTTTGTATGTGTTTATGTATGAATATATACATATACGTATGCATGCATTTATGCATGTTTGCACACACACACACACACACACACACACAGGCACACACACACACACACACATACGTATATGCATACATATGCACATTCAAGTGCCCATGCACATACACATACATAATTAACAAGGTTTGAGGATATACGTTTTCGCACAGATGGGTAAATCTGTTGCTGAGCCGAGCAGATGCTAATACTTATGTGTAAACATTAGTGAAAAGCAAAACTCCGAACTAATGAGAATTTTGCTACTAATTCATTCAGATTTTCACCTTAGAATAATACATGTATTTACCGGGGATCTTGGATATAACATTTGCGTCGTAGCATATTAAATGACTTTTTGGTCCATATATTATTTAATAAGTCCTTTGTTTGTCGTTATAGGGTAAGGGGCGTTATGAGACAGAATTGGTAGCTATTTCTAGCAAAATGAACAACCATGTAGAGGCTTTTACTTTCCCTAGTTGTTGCGGATGTCGTTGTTATTGTTGTTGTTAGCTCTAATCGAATATGCCATTGATCAATGGCGTTTCAGCCGTGACCATCCAATTACTTTCTATACCCGGTATTACATAGTCCAACGAAGGCGCGACAGTAAGGTGTGACCGGAAGGTGACTTTTTTCTCAGCTTTATCAAGTTAGTTTCATCTTTGCATTTCAATACAAAGATCCTAAGACAATGATCCTAAGACGAAAATATTAGTTAAGTGACCCGTTTTCTATTTCGCATCTAGCCTTTGACTGGGAGATGCGAGAGTGCTCGACAACACCCTTTCAACCAGGCATGTTCCACGTCTCCAGGCGGAGATGAATTCAGTTCTCACTGCGTCACTCAGGCGATGCGTACAGGCTAAGGGACAAAACGTTTGTGACCCTGAGATACCTCCTAATCATACAAAAGGGTCACCTACATTGCGATGGATTTAGGATTGATTGTAGCACCACTGAAGCTCGTGCAGTTTCTTCATGGGGCAAAGCCTTTCTGACGCTTATTTCACTACATACATGTATAAGTGTGTGTGTGTGTGTGTGTGTGTGTGTGTGTCTGTGTCTGTGTGTGTGTGCGTGCGTGCGCGTGCGTGCGAGTTTACATGTATGCAACTGCCTAATCTCCATACAAAATTTCCGCTCCAAAGAAACTGTCTCAGTGCAAATCAGTCCCAGAGGTATGTCTGCTATAAATAGACTTTGTTTGAAGAGAGCGAGCTGGCAGAATTCTTAGCAGACGAGGCAAGAATGCGCAGCTCCATTGTATTTGGCTTTATGGTGTGAGTTCAAATTCTTCCGAAGCCAACTTTTGCCTTTCATCGTTTTGAGATCGATAAAATAAGTGCTAGCTGAGCATTGGGGCCGACGTAATCGATTAGCTTCCTTCTCCCCAACATTTAAGTCCTTGTGGCTGTAGTAGAAAGAATTATCAGTGTTTGTGTTTACTTTCTCAACTCTGAACATAAATTTCACAATCTTTACCTTGGATTACGTTTATTTTTACGTGTGTCAGTGAGCGAAGAGAATATTGTGGACATCGGCGCTAACCCACAACCGCATCATTGACTGCAAACAGCAACAACAACCACGTACATACACGTACATACATTAACAAATATGAAGATTGATCTCAACTTCAACAGTAGCAACTGAAACCTCAGACATTTATGGTGTCTGAGCATTAAATATCTAAAAGTATATGAAGGCGGTGAGCTGGTAGTAGCGTTAGCACGCCGGACAAAATGCTTAGAGGCATTTCGTCCGTCTTTACGTTCTGATTTCAAACGCCGCCGTGGTCTCATTTGCCTGTCATCGTTTCAGGATTGATAAAATAAATACCAGTTGAGCACTAGGGTCGAATTACCCCACCCACGAAATGCTGGCCTTGTGTCAAAATTTGAAATCAGTATTTATATGTATGTGTGTGTGAGAGAGAGTATATGTGAGCATATATATATATATATATATGGAGGTGTATGTGTGTGTGTGTAATATAATTGTCTATACTTTCCATCAAACAAATTTAGGGGAAGTAGAAAAGTACATACTTACAGACCTATACACACACACACACACACACACACACACACGTTTATACATGTATAGCCTTGGAAGTTAATGCAAAATAAAAATACGGCCAGCCGACTCGGCAACCGTGCAAACAAACAAACAACCCCCTCACCCCCAGTCATTTTAATCTGCCATTATAAACCCACTGTCAACACAAATATATTTCTAGTTGACATTGGCTAAATCAAATTTATCGATTTATTTGAACAATAATGGAGAGCAGCAGCAATATTTCATAACAAAACATCTCTATGGATCTGCATTCTTATATAGTTAAATGTTTATATAAGCGTTAAGATGAGGCATGAACACCGCCACACAAGTTCGAAAAGCAAATCTCTGCATCATCAGTTGTTACCATCAATCTCAGAAGTGATTCATTTTATATTATTTTATTTCTTTCTTTCTAAAGTTTAGTGCTTATTTGCACTTAATCATCGCTTTCTTTTGCCGAACCGATAAATTATTGGGGTGCAGAAACAACCCAGCATCAGTACCTCAAGAGACGAGGAGAGACAAATGCAAAATCATGCACAATGATGCACATACATGCATGTGTATTTTCTCTGCATGTCTGCATATAACTATAAACGTACATACATATACGTATGACTACATATATCTATACACGTACATACATATCTACACATGCAATGTATGTATATATATGCATGTATATCTATAATCATACAAACATACATACATACATGTACGTATACACAAACACACACACACACACACACACACACACACACACATATATATATATATATATATATATATATATATACAAGGAGCTTCTGTCTACCGTAATCACTCACCTTTTAATATAAAAAATATAAATAGAACCCTATCCAGTTTTTAATTTCTATCCCCCAGATCAAAATCCAGCTCATTTATTTGGTTTTCTCTCTAATTACAATGCATTTTAGTGCGTCTTTTCATATCTGTCTCCAGTTTACGCCTCATTAAACATCATCAAAACATAAAATGCAAAAGTCTTGTCACGAGTTCCACCATTTACTTCAATAGTTCCAATCCAACAATCTTTGCACTTCATTCTCTTGCATTCTTTCATTTGCATTTAAATTTCTTACTTACCTCTCCTTCTCTCTCGCACCCCCCCCCCTTTTCCCAATTTCCTCCCCTCTCTCCGTCTCTCTCACTCTGTCTACCTCATTCTCTCTGTTTGAACTCCACCCAACCCAAATTCTCCTTCATTTTCTTATCTCTTATTGTCTTCCAATCGTGTCGTTTGCTACGGTGATTCTTTCAATCTTTATTAGAATTCTTATCAATGTTTCGAGTTTTTACCTGACAGCTTTGACATAATCCCATCGGACACCTGTCTGATTAGAATACCAGGCATTCATTCAGTTTCACATAATAGAACAAATGTTATACACACTACACACTTTTATACACAAAATGATGCATATGCATACATATACATACATACATATGAATTCTTTTTCTTTTTTTTTTTATTTGTCTTAGTCATTTGAATGCGGCCATGCCGGAGTAGCGCCTTTTAGTCTAACAACTTGATCTCAGAACTTATTCTTTATATGTTTGGTACTTATTCTATCAGGACCTTTTGCCGAACCGCTAGGTTACGGGGATATAAACACACCAACATCGGTCGTCGAGCGACGGTGGGTTGAGAAAACATAGACAAAAAGACACACACATAAATATATACATATATATGCATATATATATATATATATATATATATATATATATATATATATATATATATATATATA
>NC_068992.1:62504645-62507326 GCF_001194135.2 Octopus bimaculoides
TATATATATATATATATATATATATATATATATATATGCTTGTTTGTTTATCCATCTATCTATCTATCTACGTAAGTCATTTTTGAAGTTGTGTATCACGAGACAAGGCTATAAATAATAGCGGGTGAATATTGGTTTAGAAGCCTAGAAATAGGAGCTAAAGTGCTCCAATGCTGTTACAAAACACATATGCCGTGATAGGAGCTGCCGTCACCCCGAACACCGAATCGAGAGTTCCTTAGACTGACCGGCTGGCCTTACTGAAGATGGCTACGGAAATAGCCGAAATTGACCGGTCAATCTAAGGTAGTTTCGGCTCGGTGTTCCGCGCGCTTGCAGGTCCTATCAGAGTATATGTCACGCGCTTTGTAACTGCATTGGAGCATTTTAGCTTCTATTTCTAGCAATGTAGGTGTCAATCATAGCCATAGTCAAGTTCACACACACACACACGCACATATATATATATATATGCGTGCATGTGCACATGTGTGTGTTATATAATAGCAGAAGCGTACTTAGCGCACAAGGACACGTATACGTATATATATACACACAGAATGACACACATTCAAAAGAATGCTCACACATACACACATCAGACTATATTTAATGCGTCCACCATCTTGTTTAACTTTCTTAGGTCATGTTGTGTCAGATGTAATTTGCTGATTAGCAAATCCGACTAATCAGCTTATCAATCATAGATTATAACAAATATGTTAATCCAGACTAATTAACCTACCACCCTCTTTCTACCCGATCTAATTTCAAACAGTATGCACTCGGTCGTTCGTCTGACAACCAGCTTACAGCAGTATATATCACCGTATTTGATGACATAAAAGACGCGAGCTGTCAAGAAAGTTAGAGTTGAATGAATTTGAACCATCGATGTTTACGCCTGGGCATCTATTACTAGTATTGTGCTGGAAGTGAAAAATGCAGCAATGCGATAACCCGTACAATAAGATTGCTTCAGCATGGTGGACTTTAACTCTCATCGTTTAGGGGCCAATGAGATTAGTACCAGTTCAACACTGGTGTCGATGTAATCCAGTAATCCACTTCCCCAAATGCCAGGCCTTGTGTTTATTGTAGAACGAATTATAAAATGCAAGAATTTGTTCATCCCAGGAGAGCGATGGTACTCACTTTTCTAAACTGCTGTGTCACTTTTAAAGTTTTGAGTAGTTCTAGTTGATGCGTTTCTTATTACTAAGAGACCCTTCTTTCAGCCTGATACAACACTTCAATTTCAGCAGCGCAAATGCAGGAAAGTAAGTTTTTAATGAATTAAAGTCATTAATGCTTCGGGAGTCGCAACCTATTAAGCTATAGATCACGGAGTGATTTTTCTGAAATATTCGTTTTATTTAGAAAAAAAAAAAAAAAAATTTAAAGTGTCCGTCTTATATGCTTTCAAATACGGTACATTATGTTTCATTACAGAGCTAGGAGGACGAGGATCGCGCCGGACAGAATGTTAAGCGGCATTTCTTCTGTTTTTCCGTTCTGAGTTCAATAGTCGCCGAGGTTGACTTTGCCTTTCATCCTTTCTGGGTTGGTAAACCAGGGCCTGATTTAATCGCCTTCATCCTCTCCTTGTAATTACTGTTCTTGTTACAAATTTAGAAAGAACTATATTACATTAGCGGGAGGACGGCCCGCTGAAAGAATATTTAATACGTCGGACAAAAAGTTTAGCAATGTTTCTTCTGGTGCTGATTTTAAATCCACTCAAAACCAAGTTTGCTTTCAGCCTTTCGGAGTAACCAACTTAAAGTACTCGTGGAGTGATGGGGTTGATGTAATCGACTTGCTTATTCGCCCCAAAAGATTTCTACTCTTGAAACCTGCAAGGGACAGGTGGGATGTTTCCAAGGCGTATAAGCAATGGATTTCGGGACGCCTGTGTTTTGACATGCTGTGTAGCGTCAACTAGCAGTACCCGGACTTCCGGTCAACGAGATAACGAAAATATAAATTGAATTTCGACCCAGAAATGTTAATCCGAATGGTATCCGGATTAAGGTACACTAAAGGTCACGTGATCGTGATAGTATCAAACAGGATGATGGATAAAATGTAAAGTTTTATCTAATATTCGGTATCATGCAAAACATAAATGATGTAGGAAAATATTAGATTATCGATATAATATATTGACCTTTAACGATAAAATAATCTGAAGTTTGTCTAATAGAATAATACTTTGGTGTTAAAGAGACGTGAATATAAAATATTCACAGTTGGTCTCTCGGCAGCAGCACGTGATATCTAACGTAGGTTCCAAGGTCATGTTTAACATGAAAGTGTGTGTATGTACATGTATATTTATCTATCTTTCCATATATTTATGTGTATGTGTGTGTATAGCCCATCACACTCTATATCACTTCATACTAAAACTATCCGCCTATGGATATAATAATCGATTCCTTTATTTTTTCTGTCTCCGATGAAGGGAAGTACTGGATCTTCCCAGAAACAGCTGTAAGACTCTATCCATAAAATATTTCTCCAACCTTACCATTGCTCTCTTTATCTTTTTATTTTTATATTTACATATACACACGCTAATACACGACTTATAATCCCCATTCCTGTTCATACAACGACTGGGGCAAAACTAGTCGGTATACAGCACTTACTCGATATTACCTGTATCCTCTTGGGTT
>NC_068992.1:62509082-62512395 GCF_001194135.2 Octopus bimaculoides
GTAAATAGATAGACAGATAGATACGCAGAGATATAGATAAGCGGAATTATAACTGCAGGGAGTTTGTATAGCGATGCTACTGTGAACTATTCACTCACAACGTGCATTTGTAGGACAAAAATTGTTACTTAACATCAAACCTACAAATTCTTCAGGCATTCCGTTTGTGCATTTCTATGCGCGTGCATGTGTATGTGCTCACAAGCACATAGTGTGTGTGTGTGAGCCCGGCTGTGATCTTCGATTTTTCAGTGCGAAAATGTGTTGTTTTCTAACGCACGTATTTTCCGAGATGAAACAAAAAATAATGATTTGAACTTCTCGATGTCATTAAAATGACAACTTACCATTAGGAACGAGAGAAATTGGTAGGTCATACTGTCAATCCCTAATGTAAAACCACAGTTGGAAACCACTCAAAGAATGTGGGGAAACAAGGAAGCATTTCTAGAGATGGTTTTAGAAAAACTCTTTATCTTAATAATTAATCTGGATGAAATAACATTGGGGAAAATATGGAAGAGAAAGTGAAATAATGGCCGGTGATGAATTTCAGAATGAACAATTGTGGGCGAGTGGGGTCTGGTGAGATCGATGGGAAATTATCATAAAGTGTTATCTCATGTGTATGAATGAAGCTGATTTGAGCCAATTTATCGTAGAAATAAAAGTATATGTGTGTATGTGTATACGTGTGTTTGTATATGTGTGTACATATATGCGTATATATATATATATATATATATATATATATATATATATATATATATATATATATATATATATATATATATATATATATATATATATACATACACAAATATATATATATCAACATACTACACACAAACACATCCACACACGGTGGCGCGTGGGCACTCCTGTATGTGTGTGTGTGTGTGTCTGTGTCTGTCTCTGTGTGAAAAAATCTGAATGAATCATAAAAGAGTTAGTGCAGCTCATAGAACATGAAATTATTTATGTGTGTAAGGAAAAGCTGTTACCGATGGGGATAAGGAGGAAGTCACTGCGTTGTTTGTTGCTCTAATTGTAAGAAACAACAGCTAAATCTCGCTCGAATCTCATGGTGTTGTCTTTAAAGTAGACATCAAGACAATCAGATAACGTAGACTAAGATACTTTTAAAGAAAACTAGATGGTCACGGTTGGAATGCATTTGACTGTAGTGCTACAAAATTAGGATTGTTCTACGTCTAAAAAATCATTTCAACATTAATTTTGATAAAAACTGAAATAATGAAAGTAAATTATGGGCTCTAATGAACCGCCAAACATTCTGAAATTCCAGTCAACAATTTGTTACAGACGTAGTTTCTAAATAATCTTTTTCTAATTTTGTCACAAGACCAGAAATTCAGCGGAAAGGAGACTTCAAATGCATCGAATCGGTTGACCAACTGGTATTTATGTAATCAACCTTGAAAGGATGAAATGTAAAAATGGATCATCTCGGCAGAAATTAAACTCAAAACGTAAAGGCAACAAAATGCTCCTTAGCATTTTTCCCGGCATGCTAACGACTTTGCCGCCTCACCGCCTTAATTTGACAAGAACTATCGGGTTCAAATTTTGGCACGAGACCAGCAATTTCAGAGCAGCGGATAAGTCGATTACATCGACCTTCAATGAACAACTGGTATATATTTCATAAACACGGAAAGATAAAACGTTAATTTGAATTGAAAATGTAAAGATCCCTTAAAATTCCTTGTCCGACTTGCTCACAGTTTCTTAGTATTAATGACATGATGTAGAAATTAAACGCAGTTTAAAGATATATTGTTAGATAAATGGTTTCAAATTTTGCCACAATGCAGCAATTTTGGGGAGGGGATGAGTCGATTACATACTCAACTGGTACTTACTTTATCAACCTCGAGAGGATGAAACGCAAAGTCGACCTTGGCGGAATTTGAACTCAAAACATAGCGACGGGCGAAATACTTAGTAGTATTTCATCTAGCTCGCTAACAATTCTGCCAGCTCGCTACCTTTATATCGTTACATATAATGGCAGGTAAAAACTACTCAGGGATGCATATCTCCAAAACATTAGCAGTCAAGTAGTAACTACAATACGTGATGGAGAAAACCAGTTCATTTTAGAATAAATAAGCTTATACTCATTTCACGAGAACGATCATTATTAAAATGTCTCAAAAATAAACGGACAGTAGAGACAACAACGTCAGTTAATTAAACATAGAATTTATTGAATGTGGAATGAGGTAAAGAGATGATGAAAAAATCGTTGCAGTATTCCAGCAACTTTTACCTTTTATCGTACACATGTTTCAGTCATTTGACTGCAGCCATTCTGGAGCACCAGCATGAAGGGTTTACTCGAACAAATCGAACCCAATATTTAAGTGTTTCTAATGTATAACACTTATTCTTCTTGACATAATTATGTCGAAGACTTATGCTGCGAGTACGTAAACAAACCAACACCGGTTGTCAAGTGGTGGTAGTGAGACAGACGCTAACTTAAGGTGGACACAGACACACATACGCACACACATATATATGTATCAGTGTATATATATATATATATATATATCTTCATACGACGAGCTTGTTTCAGTTTCTGCTTACCAAATCCACTGACGAGCCCTTGGCCAGATTCGGGTCTATAGTAAAAGGCACTTGCCCAAGATGCACTGCAGTGGCACTGAACCCAAACTCTTGTATTTGGGAACAAACTTCTTACTACAGAGACACGCTAAGACCATACCTAATTTTAGATTTTTAAATTTAGATAATTTAAAATTTTGTAGTTGTCTACCATTTCTTAGATTCATGAAATGAAAAAATCAGCTATTTAATGACTGGATTTAATTTTTTAAAAAATAAACGGAACAATCATCGAATCAAATTTGTCATACATATAAATAAATAAACAAAAACGTAAATCACTTGTCTTCGCATAGGTATAACAATAAATAGTTTGTTTTCGTCTTGATATTATGACGATTTACCATGTTAAGAAAAAATATTTCAGGTAAACATGAACTTATGAAATAAAATGTTTTTAAGTGAAACTTGACTGACATACAATGCAGGTGGAGATTATGATATATATATATATATATATATATATATATATATTAATGTATACACATAAATCATAAATAGTATGATGTAAGTATATGCTATGTGCAATTTATCATTATTCCAAGTCATTATTTTCGCATAAACTTCATGTTAGCCTTCTATGTAACAGTATACATATTTTCTGAGTATATATATACAAAATTATATGTATAGATACATGCATATATATGTATATATA
>NC_068992.1:62512472-62513748 GCF_001194135.2 Octopus bimaculoides
TATATATATATATATATATATATATATCAAGTGTTTAATGTATGTATGTGAGAGTGAATGTATGCCTACGTGTGAGTGTGTTTTATGTATACGTATATTTATTATATATGTTGTCTTGTCAGGTGCACTTTCACTGCTTGGTTTGTTTGTTAGTAATATTGGAATGTTTCTTAAATGCTTGCCTATATTTAAAGCATCGTTGCATATGTGCATGCTTGTCATCTCTGTATAACTGTCTACATACATGCAATCTTATATACATACATAAATACATACTTGCATATACATATGTCGGCATGTATATGTCTATATACATATATATGTTTGTATATATATATATATATATATATATATATATATATGTATATATATGTATGTATATGCATACACACACATAGCAATGAACACAAATACGCACATATATACCCAATTACTGCACATTTCAAATTTTCTCTTAATATGTTATGATATAATTTATTGTGGTTTTATCTGCATATATAACTTATTCCCATCGATTATTTTATGCAAATGCGATCAGCTGCATGCCTGTTTGATTAATTTTAAACATGGACCCATGTTAAACTGTTTTTCAAATTTCACTAACACAATATACTGAAGAACACAGTAGCTGCATCCCTGGTACATTTGCACAGTCACTTATTCACCGTTTAACATCATATGTATTCTGCCGCCGCTCATTTATTTATTACAATTGCGAAGGTATATATATATATATATCTTATATATATATATAAAACAATGACTTTTCTGTAAAATATTTAGTATCTTCTGCTTTTTCTTCACAATTTGAAAGTATTCCATTCAATAACATGTCACTGTTTATTCGAATATGTTTATGCCAACTCAGCATTATGGCATTAATGCGCTGAGTACATCGTCTTCAACTGTGCTTCTTCTCTTGCTTTGAACGAGAACATGCAACTCCTAAAACAATCTGTGTAAAAGTGTGTTTGTTTGTCAGTATATATTATCTATCTATCTATCTATCTATCTATCTATCTATCTATCTATCTATTTTTGTATTTATCTATCTATCGATCTACATATCTATCTATCTGTCTCTCCATCTATATATCTATCTATCCACATACTTACCTATCTATCTATCTATCTATCTATCTATCTATCTATTTTTCTATTTATCTATCTATGTATCTACATACCTAACTGTCCATCTGTCTCTCTGTCTATATATTATTTATCCATCTTGCTATTTATCTATACACATCTACTTATGTATTTAAGTATCTGTACC
>NC_068992.1:62513971-62516686 GCF_001194135.2 Octopus bimaculoides
ATATATATATATATATATATATACATACATATATATATATATATATATGTATGTATGCGTATTTGTACATAAAGTTGTATGATACTCTATGCGTCCTTTTCTGTATTTAAGTTGGTATAATGTGTGCGTGTGTGCGTGTGAGATACGGGAAGGATTTAGCATCTATTTCTAAAATGTTTTTATCTCCACCGCCACCAACGGCTCAGTAATTCGCTTGAGAAACGGTATTAATGTGTCATTTATTAATTGCTTTTCGAAACCAGATCGATAGTTTTACGAAAATATGTTCGTCTGCTAATCCGCCTGATTATATTATCTGGGATTTTTGAAGAATGAGTCACACAGGAATCCAAGACCGGTGCCGTATTGGCTTTTGGACATTATACATGAAAAATGCTCTTATTATACTGGAAACTAAATGTTTCCTGCATTAGGAGAGACAGAGACGACACAGCTGGTTTTTGGCGCGTTTTACCAGCATTTTGGGAAATAACAGTCAAATCTTTATGTTATAAGTCTACTGTCTTTTTGCTTTAAGTTAGACATTGTAGAATTTAGTCTCAGATATACTTACCCCGAACAATACAAAACGAGATGATCCTTGAAATAGTCTATTGGCACAAGGCCTGAAACTTTGAAGGAATGGAATTAGTCGATTACATAGACCCCCCCCCCTCGTGTTCAGTTAATCTTTTATTGAACCCGAAAGGATGAAAAGTAAAGTCGACCTCGGCGTAATTTGAACAGGTGTAAACGAGAGGACACAGGAAGTGTGTTAAGGCCGACAGGAAGCGGTGCAGCTTCCTAAGTCTAATCAACAGTAGTATTGTTCCCTTCAGGGGACTATCACATTAAGTTGACAGCATACAACTACTTTGTTATACATTAGCTTTTTGGTTAAACCTCTAACCAGTTAGCTAATCTATTGTTTTGATTAATCGATTGTTGATTAATCAATCCGTTTTTTCATAGTTATTTGCTCCATCTCTGCTTCAGGTGTGAAGCAGATTTGGAGTAAAGAGTGCATGTCATTGATGAGGTCGAGAAGAACGGCGAAAGGACTTTGTCTACTGATTGATTAAAAGACTCAAGTTTAAGCAAACAATCGCTTAGTTAACTGGTTTAAAAGTTATCTAATTAGCTAGTAAATAAATAAAAACAAGAGAAATAGAACCAGTGCGTGTGCTTATTATTGGTATAGTGACCTACACGAGATACAACAAAATATGTTTCAACTCATGGTATCATATCACAAACCTCACAAGACAAAGTACTGAAGTCGATTCATTTGACTAAGCTTCTTAAAGACAGAACTCCACCGTGGCGGCGATCTAATGACTGAAGCAAATTAAAGATAAGAGATAACAAATATACAGAAACTGAGCTTCCACACAATTTCTGTCTGCCAGCCACAAAGCCGACAAATGAAAAGGCATTACTCGGCGTTGTGGCTGCAGAGCAAGCGTCACAATCACACAGCCATTCCCACATTTTAAGAAATTTCTAGCTCTACGTTTATCGGAAACAATATCTTCTGTGTTGTTTATCTTAATGAGGAAAAAAAAAAAGCCACCTCGTTATCTCACTGGCATTATTACATTACACAAAAGTTATTAACGCAAAAAAATAATCAATATGGATTCCAATGTTTGCTAAACAATCTGACGAACAGCATATTGTGCAACAAGGCATGCGGAGCAGGATTTTAGCTTTCTGTTTATCAACACAGCTACCGTCCCAGATTGTAATAATATATTCAGAGTGGAAGGAAGTTGGATCGGCAGAATCAATATGGTAACGGACAGGATGAAGGTTGTCTTGTAGGACTGAGGATGGTTACAACTAACAAGAAAATGGTGGTGCATTGGTAGACTTGATAGAGCTTACTAATGAAATGGTGGTGGATTAATTAGAATTAGAATTGCTTGAGTTATCAATATATTGGAGGTAGAATGGCAGAATTCTGTTAGAAGACACACACACACACACATATATATATATATATATATATATATATATATATTTATATATATATATATATATAATTTTGTGCGTGTGTGTGTATGAATGTATGTATTTATATATGAAAGAGTGTATATGCACTTTTATCCCCGCTACTTTATATATGTACATATCCGTAGGTGTATATATATGTATAAATATGTGTGTGTGCACGCTCGCTCGTGCCTGTGTATGTGTGCGCTCGCGCCCGTGTGCGTGTGTATGTGTGTATGCATGCATGTACGTATTTATGTGTGTATGTAATCTTTACTCTTTTGCTTGTTTCAGTCACTTGACTGCGGCCGTGCTGGAGCACCGCCTTAAAGGGATTAAGTCGAAGAAATCGACCCCAGGACTTATTCTTTGTAAGCCTAGTACTTATTCTATCGGTCTCTTTTGCCGAACCACTAAGTTACAGGGACGTAAACACACCAGTATCGGTTGTCAAGCGATGCTGGTGGGGGACAAACAGACACAAAGAGACACACATGAAGTTTTATATATGCATACATATATATTGGGTTGTCCGGAAAGTTCGTGCCGATTTTTAAAGGAAAGAAAAGGTCAATGAATACTTGCCATTACACTTTTAATCAACCAAATATGAACCATTTTGATATACAATGCGTCTCCATCTTTCTATTAACTTGAAAATACCCTCTTCCATGAATTGAGGTGGTTTTATGGCAAATAAGTCGATAGGTAAACTACTAT
>NC_068992.1:62516696-62520820 GCF_001194135.2 Octopus bimaculoides
ATATATATATATATATATATATATATATATATACATACATACAACGTGCTTCTTTCAATTTCCGTCAACTCAATCCACTCACAAAGCTTTGGTCAGTCCGAAACTCTTGCACTGTTCGTTATGTTCATTGCTACAAAAAGGAGGCATTACGCCTCTTACTTTGTTTTAAACAAAATGTGATTTCAAACCTCTCCGCAATTCATAACATTGAGGCTTTTCAACTTTCTATCCATATTCCTCCCCAGCATCGCTTGTGACCCCATCTCCTGCGAACGCCCACGTGTCTTCGTAATATGCCTTCAAATTACTTAACTGTATTTAGTTTTGCTTTGTGTACTTTGGCGAAGTGAGGTCAGGTTTTCCTCTCGTCCTGCTGACATGAAATAAAATATGAACGAGTGGCGTAGTGTGGATCAATTTAGTTGAATGTACAGTGCCCAACCCTTCACTTCACCGAAAAAGGTAAACTTGATGCGGCCTCGTGCCATTAATAGAAATTAGCTTCGGAAATTAATTCCAAATATGCTACTTAAATCGGAAAACGATGTCACATGAAGAAACATTTTTTTTTCGACATTAATGTCTTACATCCGTTTTAGTAAATGGTTTATACATATTTCCACATGTGTTTCATTTAATTATCCACTGAAGTATTGGTTCTAACGTTGTTTTTAAAACTCTTATGCTTTTAAATATGTTTGTTGAGATCGTGGTGAAGTCGGACATTAGTTACTGACTAGCCATTGGTCAATGAAGCAGAGATACAGAGAGACTGAATAAAACTGATAGAAATGAAGGCAACTGGTTATAGATCTTCTTCATCAGAGCTTATTCGGTGATAATCAACAACGGCGGCGACAAAAGCAATAACAATAACAAAAGCATAACAACAATGACAACAAAAACAACAACAACAACTGTGCTGTGTAAAGGCGAACCGATATTGATGCAGGCATTTTCTAGAATAGTCCAAATACCTGAACATCTCTGTTACTGCCTTATGAGGGACTAACAGTCTCTTAGTAGCTTGGTAACGTCTGGCATTTTGACGAATCGAATAATCCTAAGTAAACATGATATATATCATATGTATATTGATTTTATATTGATTTAGTAGCATTTTGCCGATTCCATGGCAGAGACAACGGCAGGTCTTGAACATCAAAGACGAACGTCAGATATCAAATAAAACAAGTAATTCCTCGTATATTTAGCTATGTTGGAGGAGGAGAACAAATACGCTCCTGTAAGGAATGGCTAATTGAGATTGTGTTTCGAAAAAAGCACTGGTTGCTGTGCAACACAAAAGGACACTTTCCTGGCATGAGGCTGAGATGCCTGAAAAAATACAAAAAGAAAAAGAAAGAAAGGATGAAGAGAGAGAGAGAGAGAGAACGAGGGGAGAGAGAGTTAGTTAGATAGACAGATAGATAGCTAGATACACAGATAGACAGACAAGTAGATGGATGTATAGATAGATAAGATAGATTGATAAGATAGATAAATAACTAGATAGATAGATAGATAGATAGATAAATAGATAGATGGAATTTTTTGCCATCAACTTCTAAACTCAAAGGCGGCTTGCAGTTATTTTCTTTGAATACTAACGCCAATCAATTCTTCGTTATGAGACGAGTAAATAAGGCAGAAACGAAGCAGCCATTTCGAAAATAATGGGTTTCTAAGTGAAATCTGGCAAGTAAAACTGATAATTCCCTCTTACAGTTAGTCAAATAGCCAAAGATGTATTTTGTACATAGCACAAGAAAAGATTCTGTTTACTTCTGCAAAATAACAAACGTGTTGCTTGAAGTAAAGAGGGAGACACGGTATTATGTAGGAATGTAGGATAGATTCAATATGGACGAAAGGTTTGGAAGTTTGTTTCGTAATCTTAGGGATAAGTTCTACTGCGTGATATCATGAGTAAACATAATGTTATATAGCTTCAAGTCACCCCAGACATTGTGAACGAAATTAGGTCGACAAGAACTGTATAGAAGCACATCTGCAATCGCGTAACTGTTATTCAAAATTACAACCATGTCAAAATCCGAGGTCTCCTTTGCATTTCATTCGTTCTGGGTCGAATAAATAAGGGTTGTTTGAGCACTAGGGTTCATATACCCCTCTCTGCAAAGTTCAGAAACCGTCCTGTGTCAATAGTAGAAAGCATCATTATTTTTTTTATCATCATCATCATCATCATCATCATCATCATCATCATCATCATCATCATCATCGGCATTGTTGTTGACGTCGTCGTCATCATCATCATCATCATCATCATCATTACTGTTGTTTCAGTTGTATACATGTACGCACATGCATAAGCCAGTGTGCGTACGCACTCACAAACACACACAGACACACACGCACGCACACATAAACACACACAGGCACACACACACACACACGCAAACCTATATGCGTATTTTATGCGTGTATATGTATTACATGCATGTCTCTGTGTGTATATGTATGTGGATAGATTTCTGAATATATATAATATAGTATAATATATCTGTGTGTGCGTGTGTATATATATATATATATATATATATATATATATATATATATATACATATATAAGCATATATAGATAATCAAGCACACACACACATACACACACACACACACTCATACACACACACACACAGGACAACACATACGCACAATGAAGGAAGAGAAAACTGTTTAACAAACTTCTAACTTCAAAAACCGCAAATGGAACTTGTTTCATTAAGAATGAGAATCAAAGTTTTATTTTAGAATTCACCTCGCCGCCGCCGCCGCCGCTCCCACATCCACTGCCTCCGCCACTGCTGCAACCATAGACCCTGCAGCGTGTAGATTCCACAAAATAATTATAGACCTACTCAAAAGAACATATCCCACTAAGCAACATAACAGAAATATAACATTAATTATAGGCCAAAAATAGCCCAGCTCATAAAATAGCAGAGACGGCCTGAAACACAACGCACTGAAACCACACACACAATTGAAATAAAACTGAGCATCAACCGACCAAAGTAAATACAGGAAAAAAATACGAATTTAAAACAAGCAATAACAATCGAGAGATGAAGTGAAAACTGGCCAATATTTGTATCCAACATTAACCTATAAAATTTACACATAAAACTGTATATAGAGTTATATAATCAACGATAGTAATAGTAAGAACAGCAGCATCGGCAACAGCAGCATCGGCAACAGCAACAGCAGCAACATCAGCGGTCAATCTTCATCCTCCATCGCAATAACTAACTCGAATAATAAACCCACAATGGACGCGGCCAGCTGGCGGAATCGTTAGCATGCCAGGCGAAATGCTTAGCGGTATTTCGTCTGTCTATACATTCTGAGTTCAAATTCCACCGAGGTCGTCTTTGCCTTTCATCCTTTCGGGGTCGATAAATTAAGTGCCATTTGCGTACTGGGATCGATCTAATTGACTGATCCTCTCACCAAAAATTTCGGAACTTGTGACTAGAGTAGAAAAGAATATACCCACACTGTAATACCGGGTAAAGACTTTGAGCTGGTTGCATTCATAAAAATGAACAGTTAAAATTACATCCAATGAAAACCCGAAACAGGGAACGAAAAATATTCAGTTTCTGCTCAATTAACGATCTTTTCTGCACTTACCTTTTTTTAAATCCAGAATCCAACAAAATCCATGGGAGTACTTAAAAATTCTAAAAAGTTTTGCGGCCAAAACATCTAGGACCTGAAGAAATTATTGCACTCTTTAACATCTATAATCATGCATACTGAAATTGTAAGCTCAGTGTCTAAATGCTGGACGTCACTGTTACAATTCTAAGGAACCAGCAAAAATCCATGGATATCAGCACCATACATGTCCATTTCACTTCTATGCATATCCTTCATAATTTTAGAGAGGATGTACGGACGGACAGAGAGAGTTATGGATACATGGTTGGTTGGTTGGTTGGCTGGCTGGCTGGCTGGCTGGCTGGCTGGCTGGCTGGCTGGCTGGCTGGCTGGATGGATGGATGGATGGACGGCTCAATCTCGTTTAGAATCTGATCATGAATGACTAGTTATGCGATCAACTAAACTACCAGGCCCAATAAATCATTATCTTA
>NC_068992.1:62521750-62523025 GCF_001194135.2 Octopus bimaculoides
ACGGGGTTGTAAAGCTAGTTTTTTAACCAACTACACAACCGAATTACTTTATTTTACATTACTGTCATTTTGTTTTTTTATTTTTTTGTTCCACTTTGAGACAGTCAATAATAAATATCTGAGACAAGACAGCAGACTCAACTGTCGTTCTACAAATAAATTAACTGTCCCTATCTGGTCAGAAATAAACGAAAATATACGCAATCGCTCTATGAATGCCGTTTTTAGTGATACGGTTATTGTTTAACAAAACAAACTGGAGATAATCAGTGATCAACTTTGAAATCATTTGGTGTTATCAGCAACAAACTTCAGCTTTTGACAGACAATTTGGCATCGGATCTTCTCTCTTGTGTTTTTATTTATTTATTCATTGATTATCTTACGGTTTTTTTTTTCAAATGTTATTTTAAACAAATCATTTGTAGACACGAAAATAAAAAGAAACTTTATTTGTTTGCTTTGCATTCAACACTAACAGACCGTTCGAAATGAGCAAAGCATACACACACACATAACACACATACGCGCGTGCACACACATACCTCACACACACATACACATACACAAGCACATATGCATATATACAGGCGTACACAGACAAACTATTTATCACACATGCATATATACAGATATACATACGTACATACATATGGATATACATGCCCGCGCATATGTATGTATATATTTATATATCTTATTTATTTTTTACTTGTTTCAGTCATTTGACTACGGCCATGCTGGAGCCCCGCCTTCAGTCAAACAAATCGACCCCACGACTTATTCTTTGTAAGCTTAGTACTTATTCTATCGGTCATTTTGGCCGAACTGCTAGGTTACGGGGACTTATTACACAACAGCAGAGATGTTGGAGTGGGGGACAAACACAGACACACAAACATAGGCACACACATACATACATAGACACATACATACGACGGGCTTCGTGTGGTTTCCATTTACCAAATCCACTCACAAAGCTTTGGTCGGCCCGAGGCTATAGTAGAAGACACTTGCCCAAGGTGCCACGCAAGCTACTTACCGCACAGTATATATATATACATATAGTTAATTAAAAAAAACATAGAGAAAAAGAAAAAAAAGATAAACAAACGTCAGTACGTAGCATAAATATTGTAATAATGAGACGCTCAGAGAAAGAGGAGAGTAGTTGTTTTTAGGTTTCGAGCTTAGTTGTTCTTTGGAAGTTCCAAGTCACGGCCGACCTTTCCCTGTGGGATTTTAGTAAACCCCTCCTTCACACAGACACACACA
>NC_068992.1:62523035-62525772 GCF_001194135.2 Octopus bimaculoides
CCCCCCCCCCTCCAACACACACACATATGAATATATGAATACATAATGATTACCAATTCGATTTCAAGCAGAACCATTTCTGATTGCAGATAAATGCTTGTAGCAGACAAATGTTTCATGAAGCGGTTTAATTTAAATATTGTTTTTCTTCTTGGTGTTGTTGGTATTGTGAAGACCGTCCAATATTATTCTGCTAATGGCACAGAGATTCTATCCCATTGGTGCCACAAGAGTACAACCCTTTTTCCATGTGCAAAATATTTCTCACGTTACCTCTTGGATGACATCGTACATATACATATGTATGTATGTATGTATGTATGTATGTATGTATGTATGTAGATAGATAGATAGATAAATAGATAGATAGATAGATAGATAGATACATACATACTATTACAATCCAATAATATTATTTTCCAGCCAAATAAGGCACCATAAAGGCAGAATTAATATAAATTGGAAATAGTGGCACAACAAGGTACGAAGTTTTGCTGGAAATAGCAGTCGATATTTGGCACCTTCCTGTGCCACTATTTTCTATTTATAATTCTACCTTTACGGTGCTTTATTTCGTTGGAATATAACATTGTAATAATATTGCTATAATATTTATATTTTTATAGAAAACTTTTTCACTGATCTCAGTCCTTTTTATAACTGGGGCTCTCGGCCGAGTATACAGGAATTGATGTAGCGGATATTTTAAATTTAGTCTTTTTGGTTGACCTAGTTGACGGGGACCTGTCAGTTTTAGGATGACAAAGGTATTCTGAAAAGTAAAAAGATTGCTTCCACACCACATGGTTCTGGGTTCAGTCTTACTGCGTGGTACATTCGGCAACTGTCTTCTACTATAGCCTTGGGTCGACCAAAGCCTTGTGAATGGATTTGGTAGATAGAAACTGAAAAAAACCCCATCGTATATATATGTATATATTTATGTGTGTGTACGTCTTTGTGCCTGTGCTTGTCCCCACCGCCATCGCCTGACAACCGATCTGAGCGATAGAATAAATACTAGGCTTACAAACAATAAGTCCCGTGTTCGATTTCTTCCACTAAGAAATCCCTAACAGCTGTGCTCCAGCATGGCCGCAGTCGAATGACTAAAACAAGTAAAATAATAAAATAATAAAAGAACATATGAAAATATAATAAAGAGGTTTACTGTGAAGATGAAGTTTATTTAAAGAGCTTACAGGGAGGGCGTCGGTGTGGCATGTGGCTTCGTGTTCATTCCCACTACATGTGACTTTGGCGGAAGTTTCGTCGGCTATATTTCCAACAAGTGACCAACACATTTTGGCACAGACGTTACATAGATGATCGTCCCCAATAACAGGAGCTACCCGTTCGTCATCATGCACTTTCCCACTGTCGTTTCAAGCCCCCCACCCCGCTGTTTGGTAAATCTTGCCGCATTCATGGAATGCTGTTATTCTTTGTACGCAGTATCCTTTGTGACGTGTCAGCCCCGCTCTGCTGAAGGAAACTCCCCCACATTCATCACATGTCAGCTCACTCTGGTCACCAAGATATTTCCAGGAAATATCACGTCCAAACACTTTCTAGCATACCTGTTCAACTTTTCGTCATTTCTTCGGGTTATTTCGAAACGTTCATATCCGCTATATATGACGGTTCCCAGACCATTTCTGAGACGATCGATTTTTTTCAAGGTTGTTTTTATGGAGGCCCAAGATACGATGTAGACACTCTAGCGATCCAGCTGTTCCAGAGATTTTCGGTAGGATCATACGTGTATATGTGTGATGTGTGTGTGTGTGTGTGTGTGTGTTCCATTTTGTTTCTACTTCGCTTGTCAACTGTAGTTAGTTTGTGTACGTTTCCAGGGCTTAGAAGTTCGGCAAAATAAAATAAGTACCAACTGAACACTGAGATCGATGTAATCGATTTATCGCCATCCCCGAAATTCCTGGGTTTAACACAAACTTTAAAGCCAATATATTTTCGTTTGTTTCTATGGTTAATACCGTAGTTTGGATCGTTACAAATCGCGGGTTTGCTGTTGAACCTTATCAATTAAATATGGCTTATCTTTCAGATTTTGTCTCGCACAATATAGATTATATTTAAAAAGCAACGATGCAATTTAAAAAAGATTCATTTCACAGATGGTTTTTAAAAATAGGCTGTTAATGAAATCCATGTTGAGTGACTCGAATGGGCTGTTCGATCTAAACTTAGATATTTCGGCCAAAAATTAGCCTAGGCCATGTCTATCAAGCATAGTAGAATCACCTAAAGGAGTCTTGGCAGTTTTTGGAGCCTTTACAGTTTTTGTAAGTGACGTTTTGTGGTATAATAGCCCATTTATATATCAAAATATAGGTGGCGTGTCTCATATCCCTCGAGCAAATTTGACCAGATGTTGTTTGAAGGCGACGGGGATTTTTTGGTTTTTTGATTGGTCTTTGGATGATGTTGAACAGTGTAGGACCTGTTGAGGAAAAGTAATTGTATTGCAGCGTGTGTATGGATTGTGACCATATTATCTGTTAAATTGTCTTATAATACTTTATATTACGCTGCGAAAGGAGACCCTACCCCAGAAGAGAAAAGGAAAACATGCTACGAAACAGAATCAATGGCAGCTATATATATACATACACACACACACACACACACACATATATATATATATATGTGTGTGTGTGTGTGTGTGTGTGTATATATATGTGTATATATATGTGTATATATATATATATATATA
>NC_068992.1:62527818-62530413 GCF_001194135.2 Octopus bimaculoides
TGTGTATGTGTGCGCGTGTGTGTGCGGGTGTATATTTGTGAGCATGCTTGTGTATGTGTCTTTGTATCTGTGTTTGATTCCCACCACCGTTTAACAACCGGTGCTGCTGTGTTTACGTTCCCGTTATCTAGCGGTTCGGCAATACAGAACTCATACAATAAATACCAACCTTTAAAACAAAAACCAAACAGAAGTGGAGCGGTCGTACTTTGTCATTAAAATTCTTCAAGGCACTGCCCCAGTATAGCCGCAGTCCAATGACTGAAAAAAAGTAACCGACAGAAGCTAAACTATATCCCCACATGTATGTACACATGCAAATATAAAACTGCAACTTGCATGCCTTCAGTAAAACTAAAAAAAATACGCAATAAGCCTAAACACTAAAGAGGCATAGCATATTTATAGACACGTTTAAGATGCTTTAAATAAAAATGGCCAGCCAGGAATTCTTATCCTATTCATATGAGGTAGTCCCATATATCATCGAGTATTTTGTAATAAAGAAAAGATGATAGATTCTTGGAGTATTCCTCTCATCTCTTCTATTTAGCTGTTTTTAATATCGTATATTCTTCAGAATTCTTTCATTTGACTCACTCTCTCTCTCTCTCTCTTTCTGTTTCGTTCTGTTTCAACCTCTCTTCCCTTCTCTCTCCATTTTAGATCATATCTTCCTCCTCCCCTTCTCTACCTTTAGCTCATACCTCCTTCTCCTGATACTCGCCACATCCTTTCTCACACCATTCATTATTCTTTATTTTTGTAGTAAATCTAAGTATGATTCTATTTTGGTATACATATCTACAAACATGCATCAATGTATATATATATATATATATACACACACACGCGCGAACCCACGCACGCACACACCGCATACACCCACACACATTTAGATATATATATATGTGTGTGTGTGTGTATGTGTGTGTTTGTGTGTGTGCGTGCGTGTGTGTGTGCATACATATATGCATATAAATGTACGACTGACAGTGGAGCCGATATATGAATGATTTAATTGTCGCACGTGGAACGCACCCAGTCATACACATATGCACGTATGTAAATACATACGTACGTAACTTTATATATGTATGTATATATATATATATATATATATATATGTATATATACATATATATGTTTTTAGTGCTTGTTGACTTGGAGAGGGACTTTGACAGTGTACTTGGCTATGTGATATGATCGACTCCAAAGAAACTAGGGTTAGACGAGAGATTTGTGGAAGTCGTGGAAGCCATGTATAGAGGTTCTGTCAGTAAGGCGAACGTTAACTACAAATATAGCGATGAATTTAATGTACTGGTATGCCTACATCACTATTCGGTTCTCACTCACCTCCGTTTCATCCTCGTCCTTCAGGCCATAACAGAGGAATTCAACTCCAACTCCTCCTGGGAACTGCTATATGTTGATTATATTGCTCTTTTAGCAGGTTCTGTAATAGAACTAGGAACAAAAAAGAAATTCCAGGTGTCGAACAAATCAAAGGAATCAAAAGGCCTTAACCTTAACTTAGCAACAACTAAGGTTCTAGTAAACTAGAATACGGACAAGGGCCTTCCCCCATCATATAAATGGCCATAAAATCTATTGATAACAGGGCATCGATTTTCTTAAATGCTCTGCGGGCTTTTTAGAGCTAGCGGATAATTTCTGCTACGTAGGAGACTTAATTAGTTGTGGAGGAGGATGCACGGCAAGTGTAATCGCAAGATTAAAAATATGCTGAAGATAATTCAGAGAGCATTTACCTCGGATGGCAACCAAATGTCTCTCT
The DNA here is from genome assembly GCF_001194135.2 of Octopus bimaculoides. Lineage (NCBI taxonomy): Eukaryota > Metazoa > Mollusca > Cephalopoda > Octopoda > Octopodidae > Octopus > Octopus bimaculoides. The sequence goes on from NC_068992.1 coordinate 62,529,620, forward strand.
CCCCAAGTGAAAGAAAGATTGTATAATGCATATATAAGAACAGCAAGCTACATGGTAGTCAGGTGTGAGTCCTGAATCCAGAATACGTATAAACTCTGGAGAGAAAAAGAAGCAAGTAGGATCTGCTGGATGTGCAATATCAGAATGCATGTGCAACGGAGAAAAATCAAGCATAAGAGGAATCAGATGCATTGCGCAAGAGAGAAGACTGCACTAGTTTGGCTAAGGGATGCGTATGGATGTAGACTGTTGCATAGAGAAATGCCGATAATGTAAAGTGGATGGAACTTGTGGATAAGGGAGACCCAAGAAAACATGTGACGAGGTACTGAAGGCCAATCTCAAGAGACTGGACTTTATGAAGGAGATGACAAAGGACCGATATATCTGCACCTAACCGTACTCAGGAAGACACGTCCGCCACAGGAGAACTGATACAGGTGTTGGTGACGCATAAAAAGTACTGGCACTAATGCTGCATATAAAGTGCCCAGACCACCCTGGAAAGTGGTTGGCATTAGGAAGGGCATCCAGCGACAGAGACCATGCCAGAAGTGACAGTAGAGCCTGGTGCGAACCCTGACCATACCTCAGATCGTCCAATCCATGCAAGCATGGAAAACAGATGTTAAAGATGATGATGATGATGATGATGATGATGATGATGATGATGACGACGACGACGGTGGTGGTGGTGGTGGTGGTGATACATGAACATCTCTTGACCTAGTCTGTTCCTACATGTTATCAATCTATTTACACACGAATGCAAGCATGTATATCACACATTACAC
>NC_068992.1:62531289-62533789 GCF_001194135.2 Octopus bimaculoides
ATGTATGTATATATATATATGTATATATATATATGTTTGTGTGTATGTGTGTGTATGTGTGTGTGTATAACCCAAGGGGAAACCACTTTTTAGCCCCACCCATATATAATACGCAATTACGAGATTACCACGGAATAACTAGCACTTGGGTATGAATATCTGAGTACACTATCAGCAGTATATTGGATAGGCACTATCCCTTAGTTGGTTTCTCAAGCTCTAACTTACATACACACACACACGTACACACACGTACACACACACTTATATATATATAAATTTAGATATATGCGTACGTTTGCATATATTTAAGCTTATATGTATGTATAAATTTCCGTGTAGAAATGGGACTCATTTTTTAAATGCTTTCAGTTATATCTATGTGTTCGTTGCTGATTACATAATTTGTCAGTATTCACAGACGTGTGTGTGTGTGTGTGTGTGTGTGTGTTTGTGTGTGTGTGTGTGTGTGTGTGTGTGTGTGTGTTTGTGTGTGTGTGTGTGTGTGTGTGTGTGTGTGTTTGTGTGTGTGTGTGTGATCAATGACAATTATAAATAGAACTTAATTGATCAATTCACAGTTATTTGAAAGGACGCACAAGCACACACACGCACAATCACACACACACAAACGTTCAAATTTACATTCATAAATATATACACACACATGCATATATATACATACGTACATATGTACATGAATGCTTGCATGCATGATTATATACAAACAAAAATACACACACACATGTACACATACATACTACATATTTACATACATAGATGCATACATACATATATACATGATGGCTCTCAGCTTGACGAGTATGGTGATTAATCTATTTTAGCCTTGACGTTAGCGTCAGTTGCTGCCAGCCATGTCAATTCTGAAACAGCTTGTTCAACATTGCTAACACTTTCATCTACAGAGACAAGTAGACCAGAAAGAAACAAGAGCAGGTACTCCGGTTTCACAATCAGGCGGGTGTTATTTCGGAAATTTCTTGTCTTAGAGAGCTGTCGGAAGATGATCTCTAGGATTCTCTCACTCGCAGTTGTTGAATGGTTGTTGTTTCTCTTTGTCTGATAACCTAGAATACATGCCCAAAGAAGTCGCACGACTCTACCGCAACGTATCATCAGATGAAACGAGGAGCCTGTATGAGCAGAAGACTATGCATGGATATGTTAGTAGAAAGCTCCGCGATGATGGTAGCACCAATCATCAAAGCAATTTTTCATGGACCAATAACCAGATTACTACCTCCCACTTTGAAGGGTATCCCCTGGGATATGCAACACACTGCCTAAATATTAATTTTGAGAAATTAAGCTTCTCAAAACCAGAAAGGAGAAAGCTAATTCGAAGACTGCAGATCCAATCCGTCACTAGAACTGTAAAATTCTGTAAAACTTTCTTGAAGTTTATCATTTAAAATATATATGAGCATGTCGGTACGCCTTGAGCAGGCCTGTGGTCACAGGAGTTCCCTCAAATGCAATCCTATGTTTTTCAATGCTAAATAGCCAATATATTATTTAGCGCAGGGCTTCCCAACCAGGGTCCACATGAACCCTCAGGGGAGCACAGAAAATTTAAGGCGGTCCACGAGTAAAAAAGTCATATTTGTGGGTCCATATATAAATTTTGTTTACTAGGAGAGGTACCAGTATTTATTGAAAATTTCAAGATTTGCTTTTGGAATCTATGTTATAAATATAACGAAATTGTTTCATTGTTAATTTTTAGTAACCTACAAACAAATATTTTATTTCAAAAATTTACATGTGCATACATGGGGTCCACAGATAAGATAGCTCTCATGGGGTGCACAAGCAAAATAAGGTTGGCGTACCGTTGCAGCGACTGGGCAGAGTCGTTACTGCGCCGGACAATAGGATTACTGACATTTCTTCCAGATCTGAGTTCAAATACCGCCGAGCTAGAGTTTGTCTCTCATTCTTTCGGGATCGATAAAATTAATACCAGTTGACTACTGGTGTCATTGACATCGATTTCTCCATTTTCTATCAAAATTACTATCCTTGTGCTCAAACTAGAAAGGATTATCCATCTTGAATTTTCCGTATTGGAAACGGCAGGTAAGCGATTGAAAGAAGGTTTGACTGCAAATTCTAGTAGGTTATATACAACGTGGTAGTGTATCCGTCGATGGTTCATGGAAATCCAAATATATAATTGTCTATTTTTATGTCATGTCTTTGAATTTACTGTCAGTTTGTTGCTATTTCTAGCATTTCGAGCAACAAACATATTGGTTAGGAAAACTGACGTCACAAAACTAAGGTAAACTAATGATGGATGAAAGACCAGAAGAAGGTGTAGGGCAGATAGCCAATGTGTTGATTAGAAGTAAAGGGAAGTTTTGCAGTATATATGTAGTATGGCGTAGGTTTGAAAAACAAAAAACAGAAGGAATAAAGCAATGTTACATTAAGAGACCATATTAAAAAAATCTGTTTGAAAGGCATACGATAACAT
>NC_068992.1:62536095-62537229 GCF_001194135.2 Octopus bimaculoides
ATATTTATATGTATATATGTATGTGTTAAGAACGCTTCCATTGAATATATATTACAATATTTAGGAGACGCAGAAATATTGTGAAAATACGATAAAAGAATAACGAAAAAGTACAACGAATATATCAAGCTCAAATATTGACGCCATCAAGGAGAGAGAAACCACATATTTTGTGGCAAGAACAGAAAAGTTAATGATATAATGAAAAATGTATGAGTAGATGACAGCAATGAGGCCAATAACCTCTTGTTTTATAGATCTCGTCTCAGAAATATCAAATGTAAAGGAATATAAAGTTTTATATTGAATTTATCGTTATAAGGTTTCAAAAATTCACGTATGTTTCGAAAACATGAATGGATTGGGAATCTTGAAATAATAAGTAGGCACCAATCAAATTTCGTGAAAGCGTGTAGTGAAGGAATAGGAGATATGAATAATCTAATTCAGGTTTGGTTATGAAATTTTGGGGAGAGTGTCAGTCAATTACATTCTAATGAACTTTAATTACCTTTTCTGATGATATTTGAAAAAAAAAGCACAAATTTTAGCAAAACATATTAAGCAACACTAATAATAAATCAAAAAACATAAAAATAATCAAGCTTTTGACGGTTTTATAGATATTTCAAAATTATGATGCTATGACGCTAGGTGTCTCCATTATTGTGTCCAACCCCTGAATATTATATATATGTGTATATATATATATAATTGGTTTCGACAGACTGGTCGTTAGTCGGCCTATAGCTTCGTTTTATATTTTTACATTCTTAAGGTACATTCTCAGATAAAAGCCACACAATATTCTCTATTATAATATTATACTGGTGTTAGTCACAAATTTCGAAGTCTCAAGCAGTCGTCTTATAAACAAATATGAGTGTGCTTCGATGTCTCCGCGACAGGATAGTCAATCAACACAGTGGCGATCGATAACCAAACCTAGGGGAAGCTGACATTATCCGTAGACATGTTAATTCCTAAGAAATTAAAGCCATTAGAATTCAACTGGGTTATTTATTATTGCCGCCGGGAGATGGCGCGCCAGTCGTTGTAAAGTAGATCGGTCGTAAGTCGGAGAAGTCGTAAGTCGACGTCGACTTCTATGTATATATATATATATATATATAT
>NC_068992.1:62541170-62542036 GCF_001194135.2 Octopus bimaculoides
ATATATATACATATATATATATATATAAAACACATGTATATATGCGTGTATATATGTGTATTTGTGTGTGTCTGTTTGTGTGTGCGTATGTATATATTGATTGGTAGGCATTGATGCGATAGAGTTTACCACAATTTGTTGACTTAGGTCCCGTAAATATATTATTCCTAGACCCTTGTTGTGTTAAACTTTTCAACGGAGCAAAGGCAGGCGATAATGTTGTGAAATGGCATAATATGATATCTAATAAAACTAAATGTTGATATTTTTATATTTTGAATGCATTACATACACGTGTTTCGAGAGTAGATACGTAAGAGAATATTTACGTTATATCTTCCTCAGTTGTAACATTTCGGATAATTTTGTACCAATTTTCTCACACGAAATACGTTTATAAAATGCACTCAAATATCAATTTAACATTTGGTTTCTATCTCTACACACGCCCACACACGCACGCACACACACACACACACACACACACACACACACACACACACACACACACACATACACATACATTATGTGTGTGTATGTGAGTGTGTGTCTATGTATATATTATACCGAAAGAATATACGCGTTTTAATAAAGAGTGTGTATGGGGAATATGGTATTCAGCTCCTCCGTTTATTTCGCAGAGACTATCGTAACATACGCAACAATCAGTTTATTATAGGGCAGTTTCACAGACTGCAAGACAAGGTTCGTGTCTGCCTGATTACCACACACAGACGTACTCACCAGTCCGTATGAGCATGTGTGTGTGTGTGTATAAGTGCGCGCGCGTATGGATGTATACATATATATCTATATACATACATTAATACATACGTACATACATATATACATACATACATATATAT
>NC_068992.1:62542176-62544685 GCF_001194135.2 Octopus bimaculoides
TATATATATATATATGTATGTATGTATACACATATATATCTCTCTGATGACGGGCTATCCACCTTACAGAGTCTTCGCTCGATTCGAAGCTCCAATAGCTGTGATTTCTCAGTAACCGCTGTCAGAGACTATTTCTTACTATTTTCACCAGTTATTAGGCTGCTAAATTTGGATTGAACTAAATGAAATTAAATATACTTATCTTGCCTTGTCTAACTGTTTGCCGCACTACTCTAGCCTATATATAAACACATAACTAACACACAGACATATATCCAAAAGATCTCTCCTTGTACTAGCTACAGTGTCCAATCCTTCATCACCAGAATAACAACGCACTACAATAGTGGAACGATTCATTCTCCAATCGCAAGAGTTTAAACAGAACATTAACAACATCATTCAGGGAGGGCTTGGAAACAGCGTTGTCTCAGCCGTCCTACACACAGAACACTGGAAAAACTAAACATATAAGTATGTGTGTGTGAGAGAGAGTGTGTGTGTGTGTGTGTGTGTGTGTGTGTGTGTGTATCTACTGTGTGTATGAGTATTGATGTTAGTATATATATTGATACAGCCGATAGAAAAGATGGGATGGTGAAACCTATAAGTCTGATGCTAATTTCCACCTAAGACTCAATTCACTTTAGATAGTATTTCTACATTTCTGCACTTATGTTTGCTATCTTGTTATCACTTCACATACTAACATTTCTCAATAATATCAAAGGATAATTTTCTTGATATTATTATTATTATTATTATTATTATTGTTATTACTATTATTATTATTATTATTATTATTATTATTATTATTATTATTATTATTATTATTATTTTTCCTCAGAAGTCGACTTTGCCGTTAATCCTTTCCAGGTCGATAAAGTAATTTCCAGTCGAGGACTGGGGTTATTATCATCGACTGGTCCCCTGCCCCGAAATTTTCGGCTTTGTGTCTTCAGTAGAAAGAATTAGTATTATTGTTGTTGTTGTTGTTGTTATTGTTATTATTATTATTATTATTATTATTATTATTATTATTATTATTATTATTATTATTATTATTATTATTATTATTATTATTATTACTCAGTACTTTATACACTTAAGGCAGGAATTTATGCTATGGACCACACGCAGCATTGTGTGACTTTGCTACGTGTAGGGATAAGTTTTACATATTTTAATAATAATAATAATAATAATAATAATAATAATAATAATAATAATAATAATAGAAAAAACAACAACAACAACAAACACTAATGAATTCTCATATTTACCATTCATTCCCCCTAAACTTGTGCCAAGGGCAATTTTGCCATTCATTCTTTCCGGGTCGATAAATTAAGTACTAGTTGATCACTGGGTCGGTGTAATCGACTATCCCATCCACTCAAATTTCAGAACCTGTGCCTATAGTAGAAAGAAGGATTAGTATTATTACTATTGTTGTTGCTATTATGTTAATGATTATTATTGTCATTATGATATTAATTACTACTACTACTACTACTACTACTACTACTACTACTGTAAAACTGCGTTTTATTTTTACCGGAGGTTAATAAATTTAGTACCAACTCAGTACATAGAATTAACATCAACCTAAATCTCCAGTATACGACAATCTGCCTTCTCAAATAGTAATCCTAACTCTTTCTAACCCTCTAATCTTCCCTTCGGGTCAAATAAGGGACCACTCCCATTTTGTTGTCAAATCCCACATTCCTTTTGTGTTTCGTTCGCGTACAGCTCTATTCTCAAATTTAGGGCCCTTGAGCCTAATGCACAAAATCTTTATCACAAACGGTATGTTATCATTCTTGCTAATGTGATATCATTATTATCATGTTCATTCATTTTACCATTATTATGAGCGACATCCTAATCGCTTGTCACACTCAACATGAACACTAACGCCATTACTGTCTCTAAGAATGCTACCACCGTCACCTTCGATACCACAGCCACCACCACCACCACCACCAATCACAAAATACCTCCCACACCACCACTACCAAAATCTTAACAAACCAATATCATTATCATCATTAGCAACTCCAACAAACAATGTGATAAATCATTTTCTGTAATGTGAATTTTTGAAATCATATATTTCGATTATCCTCGATCAAGATCTTAAATACATGCCTGATATTACTTTTATGTCAACTTTATTTCTTTTCCTTTAATAACTCCCCCCCCCCAATAGTATTTATTATATGATTCCATCGGAATGGTCCTCTACCTATTGCACTATATTCACAATATATCACTTAATCAGATTTTTATTTCAAATATAATATTTATGACGATGTAGATTATAACATATATATGCATATACACATGTTTATATACATATATGTTTATTTATATAAATATATTATATACAAACGCATATAAACATATATATATATATGCACATTTATACATCTATATACACATATACATACATATATGTGTGTATAGATATATGTATAAGTATGTGTGTGTACATATATCTATA
>NC_068992.1:62544695-62545131 GCF_001194135.2 Octopus bimaculoides
ATATATATACATATACACACACACATGTATATATTTACTAAATATTGTTTGTATATTGTTTGTATAGGGAGGATAAGGGTGAAGATATTTTGTTGTTGCTTTTGATGTTGTCTCAATCTGTGATAATATTGATTGTCTAATATTGCACAACTGCGCACCTAACGCATTGGTTTCAGTGCAGATGCATGGTTTAATTCTAATGTTATTTTTCTCTAATGTTTCCTTTTTTTCCTCCTTAAAGGAAAAAAAAAAAAATATCCGACTGTTTGAAATAACATATAATCTATTGCAACTCTTTTTTGTATCAATGTCGGCATGATAAACAGTTCTTTTGAGGGAACATACCGTCTGTATCATGTTTGAAGTTTGTTGTTGTTATGTACGAATTGTATATGCTGCCGTTAATATAAAAACATTACATACATACACATATATA
>NC_068992.1:62545936-62546920 GCF_001194135.2 Octopus bimaculoides
TATATATATGAAATGTGCACAGTTTACAACCAGAGATTAAAGTACCTTAGATCTCATACACAAAATCAAACGATCAGATACTTGTTGCATCAAGCGAACGAGTCGCTACATATTAATTTCAGCTAGTAGTGAAATCTGCACGAGACGTTTAAGAATATGCGCGCATGGATATAAATATCTCTAAGAAGAGAATATTTTGAACAGAATCCCTATAGAGGACCGAAAGTTGAGACTGCCACGTTATTTTTGTCAAAATTGTTTTGAATTTTAAAAAAAGAAAACTATTTGCAATGTGTACAGCAAGAACTGGAGTGACTATTTTCTAAGTTATGCTTGATATGTGCTGGCAGAATCCAGCACAAATATATTAGTCACGTTTGTGTATTTTGCAGGAGAAATACTTCCCATTACGATAACAGTGTGTGATTCGAGTCTTGCATAAACATATTGCCGTCATAAAGTGAGTTGTTCTCCTGCGACATACTCAACAGCGATTAGCATAACTGCTTTCGAAATGCGAATTGTTATTTTTTGAAATTATTACTTATCACCAAAAATACTTTCAACGGAATTGCACAACAACTAGGCACTTTGAAAGTAAAGTAACTTGTTTTACATAGTCTTGCGTATGTTCTACTTCCTTTAATTGTTTAGCTTTTTAATGCGAAGCCCCATCAGATTTACCTCATTTTACGCACACCTGAAGTTTGTAAATTGAAATAAAATTCTATAAATACTGACTTTAATAGAATATATTATAGCCTAAATATTGGTGGATTCCCAAAAATGATTTATATGAATGAAGCAAATACCGTATCTTTACGTCCTCTATATAACTAAATGGCAACCGAATTCAAATATGAGTGCATATACATACAGGCACGCACGCACACAGACACAAACACACAGTACACACACACAGTACACACACACACACACACACACACACACACACACACACACACACACACACACACACACACA
>NC_068992.1:62547730-62549307 GCF_001194135.2 Octopus bimaculoides
ATATATATATATATATATATATATATATATATATATATATACGTGTATATACATATATATACACACGCATATGTATGCATATATAAATATATATGTGTCTATATTCACATATAATACAAATGCCTATATATATACATGTATGCATATACAAATATATACATATATATACATGTGTGTATATGTGTGTATATATATGCATATATGTATATATATGTGTGCATATATATGCGTGTATAATCATGTATAGATCTCTTAGAGTTCCTTCATTTCTTTGTAATATCCAACATCATTCAACTCTTTACATGAAAACATAAAAGTATACCAATGTTTCTATAAGTACTTATAAAATATTCTTTTTATTATATATATCATTCATATCTTTTTCTCTTACTCCGTTACATCTAAGATAAAAGCTTTTCATTTTGTATATATTTTAAGTAATATTTTTGTTGTATCGTCCTAGAAATTTTTGACTGTGTAAGATCATTGCCTATAAACACGCATTCATTCATAAATACAAATAGACACAAATAAACACGAACATATATACTCATATACATATATGCATAGACATATTACCTTTTTGTTTAAACCTCTGTCTGTTATAGTCTGGGTATATGGTGCATTTATCTGGTTGATTCTCGTAGATTCACGTAGATTCACCAGATGACTGATGATGCACCAATGAAATAATCTCAGTATTATCCTTCACAGCTGTTACGCCTTTATAAAAGCTATAATAAATTAACTATTATAAAAAAGTTAATCATCATCTGCACATTTAACTCGGCGCGGATGTATTTAAAGGAGCAAGACATATCTATCATATAGATTAAATTTACATCATTAGCTTATAAAGATATATTCTGTCAAACAAAAATAATAAGGGAGACAACCTTAAGTTTAAATTTGAATATGGATATTCAGAGAAGTTTGAGTTTAATCTCCCCAAGTTACATAAATCTCAGTCGATGTATGGTCGGAGAAGAACTGTTAAGGCTACACTTCGATGAAGAGATCTCATGAAGATGAAACATATCAGTAGATATCAGTGTACTCGCCAGACGTCCGACTCATTTCTCATTTCTTTCTTACATTTGATTATAATTAATCTGAAGTAAGAATTTCATTCGCATAGCGTTTTATTATTTTCAAGCTGAATTATTATTTTGTCCCACTCCCTATATTTTTAACATTAACTCTTATACGATTTAAATAAGACAGTAAATATACAATTCCGTTCCCACAGAGATTAGGCCACACACTGTGTGAGGAAATTTTTACGTGCAAACCTTCCAAAAACACGGGCTATACAATGAAAAGTAATCGTTAGTATGGTATGTCTTCACTTCTGCTGAAGGAAAACCAACGGGTTATGCATAAATACATGCATTCATATATGCATGCACAACTATGTATGCAGTTACATATATTTAGACTCTAACACACTTTCAAAGCAAAGAGTCAAAAATCAAATTTAAATCATGTGTTATCTCGAATATTTCTTTTAAATCGCATATCGGAAGTTGACACTGCACACTTCCTGTCTGTCTGTCTGTCTGTCTGTCTGTCTGTCT
>NC_068992.1:62549557-62551891 GCF_001194135.2 Octopus bimaculoides
TATATATACCCATGCATTTATATATATATATATATACACACACACATATATATATGCATATACATACATACATATATATATTTATCTACCTAACTGCATATAAGAACATAACATACCTACATATATATATACAAACATACAAATTCAGATTTGTTTGTGGACAAATTGAAAGCAACAATTTTCTTAACTTATGGTCTTGGTAAAGGAATGGTGGGATATATGGCTGAAATGGAACCCAAGCGAGTACGCAGGTCTGAAAACCATCGAAGTTCCGGCTGCAGAGATATGGACGCCAGATTTGGTCTTGTTCAACAAGTAAGTTGGACGTGTGTTGCCTCTTTTTGCTGGTTATGGTCTCTCTCTCTCTATCTTTCTTCTTAATCTCTTTCTCTTTTATATCTTTGTTTAAACTCTCTTTTTTTTAACATCACTTAATACGGTACTAATTTTAATCCATCATCTAATTAGATAAAATGGCATCTAAACATTTAACTCTCTCTCTCTTTGTCCTTCCATGATTTCTATATTTTATCACATTTTCTGGGTTTTGGGGAGGGGTGGGGGGCTTCCTTCACATTGGCCTGCATATATATATATATATATATATATATATATATATATACAAATAAAATTATACATATATATATTTATATATAAGTTTATATATGTATTCATAAATGAACATATGTATATACATATACTATCTATATGTATATACGCATACACATATGTATGTAGATATATTTGAATATATGTATATACATATGTCCCTTTTCATGTGTGGGTGGGTGTGTATGTGCGTATATGTAAGTGTGTGGGACTGTCATGTCCATGTGGTTATGAAGATCGAGGCCTATTTTTCGAGTTACTTCTCTCAGAGCATTGCGTAGACCAGTATTGGTCGGACCAATGCTTTGCGAACGAATACCGGCAGCTGGATTACCAACGGTCATTATTATTTCTTAAGCAAGTAGAACTAATCGTCCCTTCGGATTAATATCTCTGCATATTTCTTGGATGGCTGTAGCGGATGTTATATTGCAGATGTACATTCGGGTCAAGCTTCCATATTCTAAAGAATTATAATTTTGTCACATTCTCTGGACAGATTTGCTGGTCTCAACGACAAATTTCACTTGTAGTGGCCCTAACCAAACTCCTACGGCAGTTATATATATATATAACTCTTCTTCCTCCTCCTTCATCATCATCATCGTCTTCTTCTTTTTCTTCTTCTTCTTCTTCTTCTTCTTCTTCTTCTTCTTCTTGTTCTTGTTCTTGTTCTTGTTCTTGTTCTTGTTCTTGTTCTTGTTCTTGTTCTTCTTGTTCTTCTTGTTCTTGTTCTTGTTCTTCTTCTTCTTCTTCTTCTTCTTCTTCTTGTTCTTCTTCTTCTTCTTCTTCTTCTTCTTCTTCTTCTTCTTCTTCTTCTTTCTCTTTGTCATCCCCATCGTCGCTCTTGTCCTCCTCCCCTTCTTCACCCTCGTCCTTATTCATTGTCATGAGCATCCTCCTCCTCCTCATCATCATCTTTTACTTCCTCCTTTGATCGTCGTCCTCCTCCTCGCCCACGTCCTTCCCTTCGACTTCTCCTCCCTCTTTTTATCTTCTACTTTCTATTCCTCTTAAATTATACCCCTCCTTCTCTTCCTTACCCTCCTTCTTCTCATCCTCCTTTTCCTCTTCTCTTTCAGTTTCATGATCACAAAGAATAATTTCAACATCATACTCGTCATCATTTCTTCTTTCCTTCTTCATTTGCGCTCTGTTTACTTTCAGTATTTTCCTAATCTAATGACCATTCTCTTCTTGCCCGCTCCTTATTCTTTTCACCTAAACTGAGATTATCACAAAATATTTTCAGTCACATTTAAGTATATATGCATGTGTGTGCGTGCGTGTGGATGTGCTTATATAAATATATATATATGTAGATGTATATATATTTGATATATATGCCTTGGATTGGTAAAGTGCTACTATAGTAATTTAACTAAGGGCAACCAATCATTGTTTAATTAAAAGTAATTAAAAGGGGACCACTTTGCTAGTCAAGAACCTGCATGAAGTGCTGCTGAGGTGATCATCTGGATTTTACTTATGCTCTCGATTCTTGTGCGCATATATATATATATATATATATATATTGCGGAGATGTACTTGCATAGCAGGTGACCTGATCTGAGATCGTGTGCTAAAGCAAAAAACAATTGCAGCGTGGAAGGTGTTTATAAGCTATTTAAAAGACACGCAAAACTGTTAGATTCACTTCAACATTTAAATTTTACTTTTCAATGAAAATATTTTCGTCGCTTTGAAACCGTGACCGGGTCACTG
>NC_068992.1:62553395-62559137 GCF_001194135.2 Octopus bimaculoides
ATATATATATATATATATATATATATATATATATATATATACATATATATATATATATTTATATTTATATTTATATTTATATATGTATGTATGAAAACACACATATGTATGTGTGTGATTATTGAGTTATATTTCAAGACTTCTTGCAAGTAGAGGAAGAGCCGGTTTCTAACCTGGATTCAAGGCACCTTCATTGGAATTTCGACAACATCAACAGTGTATTTTTGTATTTATGTATGTATGTGTGTATGTATGCGTGTATGTATCAGTGAGGGTCTGTATGTTTTGTTTTATGCATGTGTTTTCATGCATATAGTTACATATCTAGACATGAACAGATATATTTAAATGATAAACTGGAAAGTTTTAGAGATTTTTACAGTTTAAGTAATGGTTTAGATCTGTAGTCTTCAAATCAGCTTTCTCCTTTTTGGTTTTGAGAAGCCTAATTGATATTTAGGCAGTGTGTTACATATCCCAGTACCCCAAACGCCGTAGCACTCCGTCGGTTACGACAACGAGGATGCCAGCTGATCTGATCAACAGAACAGTCTGTTCCTGAAATTAACGTGCAAGTGGCTGAGCACACCACAGGCAAGTGTAGCGTTAGCGTGACACAGAGTGTGACAAGGCTGGCCCTTTGAAATACAGGTACAATAGAAACAGGAAGAAAGAGTGAGAGAAAGTTGTAGTGAAAGAGTACAACATTGTTCGCCCCCCCCCCACTGCCGGAACCTCGTGGAGCATTCGGTGTTTTCGCTCAATAAACACTCACAACGTCCGGTCTGGGAATCGAAACCGCGATCCTGGGCCATTGAGCCTCCACAGTGCCCCAATTATGTTTGTATGTACGTATGTATGTATGTATGTATGTATGCATGCATGCATGTATGTATGTATGTATGTATTGGTAAAAACATGAAGATTTTTCTTCCCTTTTTTTTTACCGTCTGCTATTTTTTCTTCTTTCATTTTCAATGTATACTTCCTATGACAGGCAATAACTTTATATTTCGTAGCTTAACTATCCTATTTTGCCCCGCGGAGAATTCAGTCATATATTCATCTGAAATTTTCATCATTTCCTCAAATCTCTGTTCTATCTGAATGTTTTTCTTTTTCCGAAATGAAAGACTTGACTAGTATAACTTCCGGTCTATCTTGGTTCTATCTCAAATATATAAAAATAATTTATATTGAAAACAGAACTCCCTCTCTCAGTTTCACTAATAGAAAGTTCTTCATATACAAAACGCGTAAACATATTACAGTATTCATATTCAAAATTGAACATTCTGAGTGCAAAGATGTACACAGATATAGGAATATGTACACACACACACACACACGCGCGCGAGCGCACAAACATTGCTTTTCAGTATTACTTTAGGATAAGCGGCTGCAGTAGCATCAAAAATGAATTGAATAGTGTCACAAAAATCAACCCAAAGCCTTTAAAAGTTGAATTGATCATTGATAAGATATCGAACTGAATACAAGTGCATGATAGTTTATAACTAAGAAGATCAACCTGCAACTTAAGACAGTTTGAATTGTTTATTGAGCAGTGAGGTGAATTATAAAACTGCATGGTAGAGGACCTGCCGATAATCTCGTGATAATCTCGTCATTGTATAATCTGCACATTTGAAAGGTCAAAAAATCGGGACGAAAATAGGCATACATATGTGTATTTGTTTGTTTATTAGTTTGTTTGTTTGTGTATGTGTGCGTGTGTATGTGTGTGTGTGTGTGTATGTATGAATGTCTATTCGTGTTAGTTCCGGTAAGATATATTATGACTATTTTTAAAATGAATAATTTTCATACAAACTGATTCCCTTGTAAAAACACATTTCTTACATAATGAAATACATTTCCTACATTTCCACAACATTATTATTGTTATTATTATCATCATTATTATTATTATTATTATTATTATTATTATTATTATTATTATTATTATTATTATTATTATTATTATTATTATTGAAGGCGACGAGCTGGTAGAATCGTTAGCACGCTGGGCAGAGTGCTTTGCGATATTTCGCCCGTCTTTCCGTTCTGAGTTCAAATTCCGTAGAGGTGGACTTTGCCTTTGATCATTTTGGGGGTCGATGAAATAAGTACCAGTGGAGCTCTGGTGTTGACATAATATAATAACTATCCTCACCTAAATTTGAGGCCCTGTGCCTATTGTAGAGAGGATTATTGTTGTTGTTATTATCATTATTATTATTATTATAATTATTATTAACTGTATGTGTGTGTATGCATAACACGCATGCGCGTGTTTGTGTACCAATCCTTCAAAGCCTGAATACATAATATGAAAAACGAAAATCATCGCTTCATCACTGATTTCAAAAAGGAGAGCCATATTGAATATGATTTAAAGAAATCGAAAATATTTAATAAGCTCTGATGCCGCATAAGTTTTCACACTTTGATTACACATTAAAATCACTTCATCGATTTGATATATTGATTCTTGATCACAGATCAGACACATTCTGTTTATGCCTTCTTTATTTCTGCGGTGAATTTCATCATTAGCTCTGCCAAATGAAAAAACAAAAATACGATTTTTATTTGTTTGAAATTCGGAAACAATGTTAAAATATTGGCACGGTTAAAACCTTTGGATGTAGAGAAACAAAAATCATTAGGTTATTGTCAATGGAGTCAAGTAAAAATATAATTATTTACCTTGCGTTCGTGCTATAAAAGTAACTTTACGTTCGGCTGCCAAAATTTCATAGACATTATTCAATCAGACATCAAACACGTTTTGATGATATATACACAAATGCATCAATATATATATATATGCGTATATGTATATGTATATGTATATATATATATATATATATATATATATATATATATATATATATATATATATATATATATACACTTAGACATACACATATATATATAAACACATACACACACACACATTTATATGTGTTGATATATACATATACGCATATATATATTGAATACTATTCATAAGCTTAACCTAAAACGTTAGTATTTTTCTCTGCCCCAAATTATTGAAGCTGAATTAATGAAAAGGGGCGAAAATTAATTATCCCTAAATTATCCTAAATTAACACATGTATGCTGACGTAACATGTAAAAATGTGTCTGCCAAAGAGTAGTTCGCAAGCGCGACAGATGTATTTCAGTTTATCATTGTATAATGTATTGACCAGACCGTGGGATATTGTGATACATCACTGATCAAAATTCCCTTCGTTCTAATCCGTCGCTGCGTTACTCATTTAGAGATGGGTGGTCTGGGGAAACGAAGTGTATTGCTCAAAGATACCACACACTGCTACTCTGAGAATCGAATCCATGATCTCGCAATCGTGAGTGCAACATCCTGACAAGACCAGACGCATTCAGATATGTTTTTAATACTTTCCCTTACGTACTTTAAGGTCTTTTAGATTATTACTTCCCTTACTCTGTAGAAGCCACTAAAATTGTAATAAAAATAAATGCTCTGTGAAGAAAGAAAAATGGATTCTTCCAGTGTTTGCATATTACATGGAGAGCAAACATATCCTTTTGTTTATATTTACAAAGTTTACACTGTATTTAGTTTTTTGACGCTTTCATCGAATTTTATACACAAGGATACAGTCTGGTTAATGGAGAAAGAACCCTATACCAAGGTTTATACACTGTATCACATTCAATAAACATCTTTACGTCTCAATATCCACATTGTTGTGCGTAGTGTCTGGCTATCGCTCACCTATTCCTTGCAATTTTGATTTATGTTGAGATTGACACCTCACATTAGCGATTGCATCGTTTGAAATTGACATTTGCCCATTTAAAGAATAACCTTCATGGTAATAGTTTGAAAGGAGAAAAGGGAGAAGAGATTTACTGAGGCAGCATTAATTTACTTGTCTAAACAATATTTCGATGCGTCGTACGAATGGAGGTAACCCACTGACTTACTGAGTGACACCAAATATATGACATGACCCATATCTCTGTCGGACACACACATACTCGTATTGTTAAGAAATATGCTCAAACATGAATTTGGATTCAAAGCAGAAACGTTATGCCTTAATCAGTCCTTTTCTAACACAGACTTACGTCAAATCTAACATTATAAGAGGATATGGATTCTAGGTAATTAAAAAAAAAACATCCTTCTCATAAATTGAACACCTGAATTAAAAAACAAAACCACTCATCGCAGACTTGTCTTTAGGATATGTATGGTTATTGAAAGTCCGATGTCCCGACTGTTCCAATATTAATTAGACGGTCATAAAATGCAATATAACATACATTGTTTGAACTACAAAATGTCGCAATAGAACAGGGCAGAGAGAAATAACATCTACTCATTAATCGCCGCTAGTTTTGACAAAGAAATGGAAATAATATCGAATATAAGCACATTATAATTTAGATTGAGAAAACTATACCCAATGCCTCTAACCTGTTGTCAAGAATTAACAACCAAAATTCTAGATCATGCTTCCTAATGAGACGTTAGATTAACGGCATTTTTCTAATTCTCTTAGGTTTCTAAAAAATCCAGTCTTCTGACATATGCAAATGCATACATCAATGTATACATGGAAAGATACGTATATAATTTGCTAGTTATACCCATACATAACTATCTATATATCTCCCCCTCCTGCTCTCCCTATACATATATATATATATATATATATATATATATATATATAGAGAGAGAGAGAGAGAGAGAGAGAGAGAGAGAGAGAAAGAGATAGATAGATAGATAGATAGATTGATTGAAGAAGGAATGTTGTATACATTAATTCTTCATCTATTGGCTTCAATCCATTTTAAGCATGTGCTGCAACTGTAAATCCTCAACATGTGTATATTATTTAAAATCATCTACAATATGTTTTGGAGCATGGTTAATCCTACCAAAATGGAGGTTAAAATACCGGATTGACAGATTTCGTGATTAAGTTTAATAGGAAATTTAACATCTCTTCCCAACATTAAAAATATAAAATAGTATTTCTGTAGATTGTGCTGTTCAATAGTAAATCCTCAATTTGATGTGTTCTTTGGATGTAATGCCATACAAGAGGCAGCACTTCAAAAGAAATAAAAATTCAAAAGATGGCAGCTGTGAAAATTCCCAGTTTGTCATAGTTTAGGCACTGCATTACTCTACAAATCTTAACCGAGTCTTATTATTTTTTCATTGCATGCATACATAAGTATACATATATATATATATATATATATATATATATATATATATATTTCTTTTGTCGTAAAGAAATACATACAAGTATACATATATGTTTGTAGATATATATGTACTTATAGCTCAATATATACCTACATACATACGTACACACACACAAACACACACATATATATATATACACATATGTGTGTATGTGTGTGTGTATGCGTGCCTGTGCTGATTGTGGAGCTACTTCGTATTTTAAATATATTATATCTTTAGAATATATGTTTTAAGGGAATCATCGTACATATGTATGGAACTGTCACCGTTGCAGTGATGTGGATGAGAGCGGCAATAATGACGATGTTGACGCTATGTTGATAATGCTGGTGATGGCGATGATGTTGTGGATAATAAATGATAATAATAATAATAATAATAATAATAATAATAATAATAATAATAATGATGATGATGATGATGATGATGATGATGATGATGATGATAATAGCAATAAAATT
>NC_068992.1:62559265-62564139 GCF_001194135.2 Octopus bimaculoides
ACACACACACACACACACACACACACACACACACACACACACACACACACACATATATATATATATATATATACGCGTGTATGTGTGTGTGTATGTATGTATGTATGTAAAGTCATTTCAATAATGGATTTAGAGCGACGGTGTAAATTACTTATTGAAGAACAATAAATAACAATAATGAAACAAATATATTTCGTTAACCAAACTGTTTGTAAATATCTCCTCCCTTTAAATAGAATGGTTATTAGCTTACAATCTTCGTAAACTTACCGTGGGGAAATATTCTAAACAGCGATTCAGAGAGCTACGGCAATCCAACGGAAAGCAATGTTGGTGACTCCAAATGCTTGTTTGGCAAGCTAGAAATAATGACCGAATCGCATATCATATTTTATTGATCCTGCAGCAGATAGAACAGAAATCTTACCAGTGTACGTCTCGAGTTCAGAACTTTCATTTCGGAACACACACCACAAGGCAGTTTTCATTATCTTTAACAATTTTGCCGGTTCGCGTTATGGAGATTTGGTGCAGAAAGGAAAATGTACAAATTGAAATGGTTGACACCTTTTACGCTTAACGATTGACTTGAAAGGAAATATTTGCAATCTAAAGTCATAGGTGAGACAGTGGTTTCTGTTTATCATGTTATAGTATAAACTAAACTAAATAATACACAACTGATTTATTGGAAATGCAATTTAAAATATATTCCTACAAAAAACAATAGAATACTTTAACTCTCCGGAAGTATTAGCCTTGAAATGATCGCTCGACTCTAGAGACGACACCAGCTAAATAGACGTCAACCTCTATGATGTCACCTTTCAAAAGACAAAGATACCTTCAATAACACTGTCATAAGATATAGGGTTTTAAAATAAAAAGCTCGGTGTGTGATTGCTTGACCTGCTAGAAATAACAGCGCATTTACCGTAAACTACATTATACAATCTTTTAAAACGGACGGACACATTATTTGATAATTTTGCAGGAGATATGGTCTAAAATTCAGAATTCTTTGATTGTTTGCTTGGCCTGTTGGAATTAACAGCTAAATTTCTTTGAAATTACAGAATAAAAACTTTTTTAAATGAAAGTTATTTAGAATTGTGTTCTTCGACTTCGGAATTCCATTTTCTAAAATCTAAGGCGAGATTGTCATGGTTGGAATATTTCCGATCCCAAGTCAATATGATCTGCATAAATATATTGCTGTACGAAGGAAATATTGGAAATAAATAAAAAAAACAAATAAGCGACAAAGAATAAAAATTAGAAATATGAAAAATCGTCACCTACTCGGAAAAATTTATTTTTCATATTTGACAAATATTTTCGGAATTTCTAAACTGAAAAGCAATCCAAATGTCAACAAGTATTCGTTTTAAATATACTGTAGAATGAAAAAAAAATGACGACGGATTTTTGTTAAAAGTAAACATTCCTGACAACAGAATTACATCGGTAGATCTCTCTGTGCGTGTATATGTGTGTGTGTGTTTGTGTGTGTGTTTGCTTAATATGTTATATATAATTCATATTATATATAAATATGCATTTATACATATATACATGTATTTGTAAATATGTAAATATATATGTATATATCCATATAATGGGTGCTTGCATATGTCTTAATGTATTTGTGCGTATGTGCGTGCGTGCGTGCGTGCGTGCGTCTGTGTGTGTGTGTGTATGCGCGCGCGCGCGTGTACGTATATCCAGATATGTCAGTAATTCCAAAGCGAAGAGCATTTGGTTTGGTGAAAAGGCATTAGCTAAGACAAAATAGAAAATAACGTTAGTCATCACCTGCCTTATAGAATAAAAATCTGGACGTAAATTCAGTTTGGCGTATATAGCCACAACGAGTGAAAGCATTTTTATAAATCAATTTAAGAAGAATGTAAATATAAATTTATAAGTTAAAATACATAAATATAATTCATAAATGTAAATATATAAATATATACATAACTATATAATTCTCGACGGGCACATAACTCATATTTAGAAGATAAACACAACAAACCTAAGACGCAGAGGACTAAAAAAATACAAGCTTAAAACTAGCCAATACTAAAAGTTTGGTAGATAATCAAGTGAAGCGAATTTTGCGAGTGGGAGGCAGAGTAAAAATCTATTAAACGGAAATACATTGGTTAAACGCAAAGACATCAATAAAATATGAAACCCTGACAACATATTTGAATGTAAGGAATCAAAGTTTAGTATATTTTATAGCAATAATGTGGAATTATTTAGTAGATTAACGAACAAAATTGTTCGACGCACACAGTATTTATAAAATACATTACTTTGCTATAGAGTTGCGTCCGCTGTATTATCAGTAATATATTTAGGGCAGCGAGCTGGCAGAATCGTTAGCGCGCCGGGCGAAATGCTCAGCGGTATTTCGTCTGCCGTTACGTTCTGAGTTCAAATTCCGCGGAGTTCGACTTTGCTTTTCATCATTCGGGAACGATTAAATAAGTACCAATTACGAACTGGAGTCGATGTAATCAACTTAATCCCTCTGTCTGTCCTTGTACATCAACTCTATGTTTACCATGTGGGTTATATTGAAATGAATATCAGTAATATATTTAACGTATGTATTGCTGAACTTTTAACGATCTATGAAAACAAAGAAGCAAAAAGAAAAGAAAAGCGGACATAAACCGTAAATGATCTTCATTTCTAAGAAATATTTCTTTATGCAAAATATCTAACTTCATTTTGTTTATTTGTTTCGTGGACATTCATGCTGACGATTTCGAATAAGAATGAAATCGAGCTATGTATGATTATCTGTGTTAAGAAAACAGATTCTGATTTGTTAATAGAAAAGAAAAAAAGGAACGTCTGGCGTTTTAGCAGAAAAGACTAGGTACGTTTGTGCTTTCAATGATGTATTTTTGAGGTTATTGTATATTAAAATTTAAAATTAGGGGATAAACTTTCCTTGTACACGAGTCAGGCTGATAACCTCTCCGAATATTTGTAAGTCAGTCTTAGTAGAAAAAGTGAGAGAGAGAGGATGGAATCCATGTCCGTTTTTGGAAGGAAGGAAAAGATCTTAGTGAACTTCTGTGACATTAAAACCACTGAAAAGCAAGGAAAAAACAGGGACCGGTAGAGTAGAGGTTTGGTTGATCTTTCAGAAGAGCGGAATCTTAGCAAATAGCTAAATGAGGGCAGCAGGAGTCTAGATCTTGTGGTTTTAGTGTACCAAAGAATGAGAACATTAGTTTCCTTTTGAATAAACACTAGGACATTTCTGTATGTAAACCACTTCCTTAAAGATCCGGTATGAAATTAAATGCAATGGAAGTCACCATATTGCATAACAAAATTCAGAAATTCAAGAGTTTATTTAAAAGAGAAAAAAATATTTAAGCCACTGATAAACGAGCGTGAATTATAGCTTCATGAAGAGACAGCGGTTAAAAGCAATGATTAAACGGGAGAAAAAATCATTATGCAGAAGAAGATAATTTTAACTTTACATGAAATTTTAATGCCTTCTTCACCTCCTTACTACAATCAGCATCGATCTGTATTGTAACTATGTAAATATAATATTCAAATCTATATACAATCACACACGCAAACACCCCCCCCCCCACATACACACACACTCGCACATAGAAGCTTGCCCATACATACAAAAACAATTTGAGGGATAATAATTTTACAGAAATTTATTAAACAAAATCAACTGAGAGAGAGTTTTCATTTTCTAATGAATAGCCTTACTTGTAATACCTATAATGTATCTAAATATATGCGTATAACACTAAAACGCATTCACATCAAATCTGATTGCATAGAATTCAAATTTGATGGCAAAGAATCCAAACTAGATCGAAAACACACTCATATATATATGTATATATCAATAGTTGACGTTGCAATGGTGAACCGGATTTTCTCTCTTTATCACTCTGTCTTTCTTTCCTTTCTATCTCTTTCTTCTCCCCACTATCTCTCTCTCTCTCTCTCTCAACATGACTCTAACAAAATGATAATTATCTATTTTAGCAGCATGTTTATTTTATTCTCTTTCATTATGTCTGTACTCTGCAACGCGATTCATTCTTTCCTTCATCTGCACATATTTGTGTTTGCATACATATACACACATAAATACATACATATATATATATATATATATATATATATATATGTACATATGTATGCACTATAATGCATGCTTCATCGTCTACTGGGTTTCATGTTTTCTTTCTGAACTGCATTCTCGATTCGGGAATCAGCATAATAATTTATATTGATTTTGAGAGATAAGTAATTTCTCAGATAATTGCTTTGATTACTATCTAGAATTAGAGCGGTAAAGTAGCACATAGGCTTGTATTGAATAACATATATCTTATTTTATTAAGATTCGTTCATTTCAAATATTCTAGTTCAGTATCTATAACTGTTGAAGGATCCTCGACTGAACCAGACAGCCTATATACAATCCCTAGAATTGCTAGATGTAGCCGCCAAATAGTTTCCAAACTGCCTTATTGTGATGTTACACGGTTACTATGGGCAATAGTATACGAAAAGATTGTTGATAAAATATGAATGATTTTTTTAATATTTTACTTGTCATTGTTCTGCGGTTACGTTGGGATTTCACCTTGCAGTGTTTTAAGCCGAACGAATTGACCCAGTAGTTTTTTTATCTGTCGGTCTCTGTGTGCGAACCGTTCATTTACGCGGATGTAAACAATGCAACACCGGTTGTCGAGCGGTGTTGAGTGAGAAACACAAACACGAAAACACATAGATATATATGTATATATATATTCATGTATGCATACACATATATATACATATATATGCATATATATATGCAC
>NC_068992.1:62564912-62566369 GCF_001194135.2 Octopus bimaculoides
ATATATATATATATATATATATACACACACACAGACACACACTCACACACATGCACAGAAAAATAGGTTTGTTATTTCTGTAGTGGTGATGTCCTCTTCCATTAAATCGATAGCTTCGTTTCTTAATTACTCCTTTCTCAACACTTATGAAGATTTCCAAATCAAAAGATGAAATGGTACGTTTCTGCATTTCTTTTTCTCAATGAAATGTTATGAAATGTATTTATTAGAATTTCATTTAGAAATAAAATGCAAGATGATGTATTTGGCTTGATAAAAATTTATGCGATGTGTTTGGTCACGATATAATTAACTTTCGATAGGATCACCAATCGGTGCAATTATAGGCGACGATTTGGATCATATAATAACGTAATATTCTTGATTATAATTTGAAAGACACAAAAAGACGTTATACCACAAGTTTCCCTTCTCGTGATATCAGTTCCGTGGTTGCCGAATTTCCATCTTTGTTCTAGATTACAGATTGCCTGTCCAGACATGTGAAGATGATGCTATCATTGCATTCTAATACTAGATTCGAGTATCTGTTGGAATGGGATAATGATAATTCTTCATATTAGCTAATCAGAATTTTTGCAAAACTATCGAACAATATTTGTTAAGTTTGAGCACGACAAAAATGCTCCAGATATTGGTGAAAACAATGAGCTAATGAAGAATTCTAGTACTCTATAGAATTGAAATATCTAATGGTTTTGGTCAAGAGAAAAGAACTTAAGAAAAGGCTATTTAAAGGTTCTCTGTGACTGGCCATATCGATCTGAAAAGTATTCAAATTTCGAAGAATTCCGAATAAATGTTTTTTATTTTTTCACGTGTTTCTCTCATTTGATTGCGACCATGCCAGTGTGTCGCCTCAAAGAGTTTGGTCGACCAAATTGACCTGAAAACTCTTGTAAGTCTGTTATGCATTCTACTTCTCCCTGTCTATTTTTGACTGGACTATCATGTTACGGTACGTAAACAAACCAACACCTTAGACACGCACATACACACACACACACAAACATTATGTGTAGTTTAAAAGAAAAGTAAAATTTCTTCCAGAGTCATATAGACTTACGGGACAGGTTTCCTGGTTTCGATGGCGTATATATTTCCCACTACACAGGGTGCACTTCCGTCGCAGGATTACTCAATTTTGCTAGATGAGAGGCTTGGAGCAACGCGAAATGAACTGTTCTCCTCAGGAACACAACACGTCGGCCGGTCGAGAAATCGAAACCACAATCTTACGATCATGATTCCAGCACTTTAACCACTAAGCCACGCGCCTCCACCATATATATGCGTAATGGGCTCTCTTCATTTCACCGTTGTTATATCTTTTTTAATAGTATAACATTTAACGGTAAGACAGACGCAGAAACATTGTGATGAAAAGATGAATTCTTTGTAGAATCTGTCTTAGCCTCATTAATTTCTGTGTTTGA
>NC_068992.1:62567161-62569740 GCF_001194135.2 Octopus bimaculoides
TATATATATATATATATATATATATATATATATGAGGTGATGAAAAATCAAAATAACCAGCAAGGATATTCAAGGTTACTGCAGTACGATCGTTTCATGTGACTCCAGCCTGTTTGCTTTGGCTAAGTCAAAATGTGTTTTCTATATTCTACCTTCCCACTTGGATTGTTTAAATGTAGTTACAACAGTAATATTTCCTTCTACTGAAATGAAATGTCAATACATTTTCTGTATCTTTGTGCAGCTGAAGATTGCTCTGCATTTTACATTTAATGTAATGCTCACATTGCTTAAATAAATGGAGTCGCATGAAACGATCGTACCTCAGTAGCCTTGAATATCCTGGTTGCTTATTTTGATTTTTGATCACCTAACTTTTTGGAATTGTTTGGATAATACCATACTAAATTCTGGTGTCTAAACTTAAGTACCATATTCACTTTGAATCTAAATTTATATATATATATATATATATATATGATACAAAGATAGATAGACAGATAGATAGATAGATAGATAGATAGATAGATAGATAGATAGATAGATAGATAAATAGATAGATAGATAGATAGATAGATAGATAGATAGATAGATAGATAGGTAGATAGATAGATAGATAGATAGATAGATAGATAGATACCTATAAAACCTGGACTTTCCGAAACTAGAAACTGTTTTAAAGAGGCAGTAAATTCGATAAATACATAAATACCACGTTATCAATCATACTCGCTATAAGTACATATTGTATAATAACATATCATTTATTATTAAGAACAAATTAGGTGGAATATATACTATAAAATTATCTTCTCTTGCGTCATATAAATAATACAAATGCAGGAGGAATTTACTAAAACATGGCATTTTGTGTTGGTTTTCTTTTTATAATTTTGGCTGCATTTTTATATTTTCTAAAACTAATATATCTTGGTGGTGGTGATATTTCTTTCTTGTCTTTCATTCTTTTTTGATTGTTTCTTTCTTGTCTTCATCTTCCATGTGGCTTCTCTTTACTTACAATTTCTTAATTGCATCTTAATAACTCTACATGCTTTTCTTGTGTATAACACACATCTATATTAATATGAATTATCGAATTCGTTTTCTGGTCTGTCGATTGCTGGTGTGTGGTGTTCAACAATTTATATGTTACTATATAATTTGTTCGGTTGTTTCTTCAAAGAATACTGCTAATATCTTCTTTAAATGAAAACATATTTTTTCTTAAACACCGATTGATATTCCATTCATCTATTATCATAAATATTATTTATATTGCTATGATTATTATTAATGACATCATTATCATAAACATTATTATTACAAGCGTTGTATAATGATTAATTGTTGATAAAATTATTCACGGTTTATTTATAAAATATTATTATAATCTTTTGAATCGTTTGAAATCATAATTCTCGTTTAGGTAACGAGAAGGTAATTAAATAACGTTAAATAATGAGATTTAAACAACTCCATTTTATCTTGCATTGCTTTCATCTTATTAACAGGTATTCAATACTATTATTATTATTTTCAATTTCATTATTATTATTATTATTTTTATTATTATTATTATTATTATTATTATTTTCAATTTCATTATTATTATTATTATTTTTATTATCATTATTATTATTATTATTATTAAGACGGCCTACCTTCAGAATCGTTGTCACGCTGGACGAAATGCTTAGCGGCATTACGCCCGCCGCTACGTTCTAAGTTCAAATCCGTCGAGGTCGACTTTGCCTTTCATCCTTTCGGGGTCGATAAATTAAGTACCAGTGAAACACTGGGGTCGATATAATCGACTAATCCCTTCTCCATAAATTTCAGGCCTTGTACCTTTAGTAGAAATTATTATTATTATTATTATTATTATTATTATTGTTTTTATTTTTCGTGAGATGCGATAGTCCAATAAGGAAGATGGTATATATGGGCATTTCGCTGTGGAGTAAAATGTTCATACCTATTCAGTTGGATTGTCTTCTTTCCCTGAGCAATATTCACATTTCAATTTGTCCACGATTATTGTTCACTATTGTTTGTTTCTTTTAATAATATAACTTTTAACTGTGAGACAGACCCAGAAATGCTGTAGCCCCAAGATGAATCCTTCGTAGAATTTATCTTAGCGTGTTTGATTTCTGTGTTTGAATCTCACTTAGGTCTACTTTACCTTTCATCCTGAAACGGGTCGATAAATAAAGTACCAGTTACACACTGGGGACATTCAGTCGATAATTTAATAGAAAATGTATGGCTTTTTGGCAGTGATTGAAATGTATATTTGTAATTGATGGCAGCAGCAAAAAAGAAACAAAACATAATCGAAAGCCATTATCTTCGATGTTCTCTTCTATTATTGTTGTTGTTATAGTAAATGTTATTTTGTTAATGTTATTGTTGTTGTTGTCTTCGTTGTTGCTGTTGTTGTTGGTATATATTTTGTGAATGCTTATGTTTATATTGTCTCAATCAATGTGGCTGCCTTATGTGTATGTTATATGTATGCACATACTACACACACATATATATATGTGTATATATATATATATATATATATATAT
>NC_068992.1:62570128-62578329 GCF_001194135.2 Octopus bimaculoides
TGGTGGTGGTGGTGGTGGTGGTGGTGGTGGTGGTGGTGGGTTTTAGTCGTGGTGTTGCTGTTAATGGTGGTGCTGATGTTACGCAGTGGTATCCCTGCTTTAATAAAACTTTCCCATTAATGCCAGTTTGATATCATTTTCCTTCCTTCCTTCTTTCTTTCGCCCTTTCTTTCTCTTTCTGTCTTTATATATATTTATATTTTTTTTCATTTCTTTTCTAAAACCATTTTTTTCTTCCTTCTTTTAAAAATTGCCTTTTATAATCATATCACTGGTTGATTTATGTTTTCTTTCTTCCTCTTTCTCACCTCTCACCATTCTATTTTTCGTCTTAACTTTGAGCTGTCTCTCTAAAACTCGCCCATCCCCTAACCAGGGTCTCCATTAATGGTTTAAAAGCTACTCTTCCTCGTAACTCCCAGCTTAATAATAACCCCACTTCCCTAATAAAACGGTTTGGTTGTGTAAAACATATTTTCTATCCCTCGCACTTTCATACACAGACATACATGCATACATGGCTTACAGGCCCACATTCATAAACATCGTTTAATGACATCGATTTTCATTGTTTATCTCCTCACACATTGCCATTTAGTTCACCGTTCACGATCGTTATTCACTTTGTTGATCAACATGCAGAATACTTCAGCATGTATTGTCTATATACACGCCTTCTTCACATTGTTTAAACACCTTCTTCGCTTTATTCATTTCACCTCACATTGTCGTCACTTCGTTACCAATGTCTTTATTGCCACAGCATTTTCAACGTTCATAAGACATCCGTTAATTCTCTATTAACACCACATCTAAACTGTAATTCTTCACGTTGAACACTTGATTAAACCGGTAGAGCACAATGAAACAGATATAAAACAAGATATCAAATACGTTATTTAGTAATCATAAGAGTTCGGAGTGAAATATATAAATTAATGAAAGTTTTAGACGAAAATAAATAAATGAAATTATTTTCTTTTGTGCATAAGTATTTGTGTATGAAATATTTGATTAAGTGGAATTTGTGTTCAAGAATTAACATATACCTGTAGACACACAAATATATAATGAATGACCATACATACAATATCAAAGTAATACAATGATTCACATGTGTTACATCAGCCTAATCATTAGTCTAGAAAATTACCAATTCAAAATAACTCAAAGATTTATATTATTGCAGTGCATAGTGAATTTATAGTTAATTTTCACATAAAATGCAGTTTTATTTCGGCCATTAACAAACCCCCTCAGAAGAAGCATAATGTACTTGTAAAACTGCAACTTGCATTTATGGTGTGTATATATATATATATATATATATATATACAATGAGAAAGAAAGAAAGAATATGTAAACACATATATACAGATATGCATATATGTATGTATATATACACGTTTGAGTGTATGCAGATGAATACACAAACACACACACATACACACGCACCCATATATTATACACACACACACACACACACACACACACACACACACACACACACACACACACACATACATATACATAAAACTGGTTATCTGTGATATGAAAATCATCCATCATAAAATACAATTTTACTGTAATAGATGTACATATAGATAGGCAGAGAGTTTATTAGAAAGAAAGATGTAGGGAAAAAAAGATGATATTGAAGTGGAAGAATAGGCTAATATTACAATATTTTATAATGTCAAAAGTGAATGGCGTATATCTCATTTTATTTTAATCCACTTCGCTACTATAATTCCTACCCCACGTTAAATACACAGCCTGTATAGTCAATTTAGTAAAAGTATAATAAAATACAATATCATTAATTTATGTCACACATAGGCGAATATACTGAAGAACATAGCGATGCACAAGAGTACCACACATGCATATAACTACAAGAGCTCGCACTCAAATACATTACACACACACACACACACACACACACACACACACACACACACACACATATTTGATAGTTTTGAAATTATAGTGATTCTATTATTTCTTATATTGCACTTAATCAATTGTTTTGTGGTAGTTAATGACATTTCTTTTCTTATATTCCTTTTTTTATTATTAAAATCGTATTACTTTTCCGTTCCTTTGAGGTTCTTTTCTTACCTTTTATTTGAACTCTGGACTAAGAAATATAGATTTTAACCTTCGGATATTCAATACACTTTGTTTTTAATGCTTTTGTGAATATAACTCACTCATTTACTCTATAATAGTATCGTAAGTCAACACATTAAATAAATAATAATATTATTCCTTTGAAAGTTGTCGAATTTCGATCACAAATCAATGACTTCAGATAATTGTGCTATTCATATAAATAATTCATATAAATATTGACTCCTCCCCAGTTAATCTTTATTGCATTGTCGTCTTTGTGTTTTTGTGTTTGTATTACTTCCCTTTTATGCACTCTTTTGCGTACATACAATACACTATACGCCATAAAACAAACACGTAGCACACACACACACGCACTCAGAAATGTTTGTATATCCGTAACGTTTATCTGTTACTGTTATTATTTTCTGTTATATGACATTTAACGTGTATTTCTTTAGGAATATAAAATAATGGACAGAAAACGAGTATTACCAGAATATTCTAAGCAGTTTAGGGAAAGGGGGAGGAAAATTCAGACTACGTCTATTCTAAACAAACGGTCAACGCACAAGAAACCTTCTCCAGAAGACTGTCACTCATCACCCTTCAAATGATATAAAACTAATCAGTGTGAAATCTACTTAAAATATTCAAATTATGTTATTATGCATTTCAGTTTCTTACGGTATTTAATGTATCCAATATCAAACGCAAAAGGTGTAGTATATGTCAAGAAGTATTCGTAATATGAATATGCATATGAGGTTCTGCTGGTATACTTGCTATTTTTAATTTTACATTTCACTTACGGTGAACAAAGTCTACTAGTGTAAAATATATATATTTGTTTAATTGGTTACTTGTTTTGTTTTTGCATTAAGTTTTAGCAAAAGATTTTTAAAATCCAACATATACAAGATGACTAGAAAGCAGAAACTGTGGAAGGAGTGTATAGATGCATAGAGAGACAGAGACATATATAGCAGGTTTATGTTTACAAATAAATGGAAGTGCAGAAGTAGATATCGAATCCGGAAAAGTAAAGTGGGACATAATTTATTAGAATGTGAAGAACCATAAATGGTTACTTCGAGATTCACATTGTCAGTATTTCGACGAATATACACATGCATATGCAAATATGTATGCATAGAGATGT
Organism: Octopus bimaculoides; assembly: GCF_001194135.2. Classification (NCBI taxonomy): domain Eukaryota; kingdom Metazoa; phylum Mollusca; class Cephalopoda; order Octopoda; family Octopodidae; genus Octopus; species Octopus bimaculoides. The sequence goes on from NC_068992.1 coordinate 62,573,406, forward strand.
GAGGATAGACAAGGAGAACTAGCGCGTTTAAGGAAGAATACAAAGTAGAATGCACATGGAATGTAATGCTTGCTTACGTACATTTATGTTTTTATGTTTAAACTGGTCGGAGTATATTTTGCGTAGATTTAGATGGTATGTCCATATATAGGCATCAGTATCTATACCGATGTATCAAAGCCAAGCATAGAAACGTAAACGAACCTAAATTCACACAAAATTCTTGGCAACTTTTATGTATAGTAAACAATAATTCGCGTGCGAATGTAAAATTTGATACAAAAGAAATCACGCGCTAACTAAAGGGGTCGACTAATATTCTTTTTTTTTTGTTAAAGGTTTACTTTCGTACATTATGATTTTCTCTATAAGTAGCAATTAACAATATATCAATAAAGGAAATATTTGCCAATAATTGTTAAGAATAGAGGTGTCAGTGATTGGCTTCACTTATTGGGGGAATTTTTGTTTTGTGTGTGTGATGTAAATTTATTTGTTTCTTGCTTGTTTCTATAACTAAGAATTCAATCTGAATAAACTTCTAGTTGAGTGATTTCAGAATTTTAGACTACAAATTTCAGGTAAACTTCCTACTTGATATATTTATATATTTCATACAGTATATTATTATATGGGATAATATGTTTTTGTTTAATGTGTATTAAAGTTATCATCAAGTAGTAAAAAAATATATACATATTTTAGTTATAGTAAAGGAACAAGAATGGACAGCTCAAATTTTGGAAAACGGGATTCCATAGCGTAGAATTATACATGTTGCATAATATTGCGTAACTTTACATTATTACTTAACCATGTTATTTCATCAGACGATATTGAGCCTTTTACTAGCAAAATCAAGCTGTTGTGTTTATATTATATTTTAATTATATAAGTGTCATCCTGGGTATAGAGTTGTACAATACTACTTTTATTTGTTTTGTTGTAAATTGTTTGTGATTATACACAACGAAATTACATCTGTAATTCTATAAACCATAAGTCTAAAACAAATCAAGATTCTTAAAATATAATTTTAATACTCATTCCACTTTATATAGTAATAAACTTCATTTCTTGACCACTTATTTTTTTGGCGGATAATCAACGTTAATTTCAAAATCTAAACGTTATATATCTAAAAACAAATATATTAATATCAGAATATGTCATGGACTTCTGGTCATGCTTCAAGAAAAATTTATTTTCAAAAAACTCTGAGCTGAAATAATTCCTGATTAAAATTTATGAAAATTTGGAATCTTTCACTTTTCTAATTCACATAAATCACTCAAATTCCAATTGTTTTGTTCTTAATTTATCAATTTCCTTAATTGAATTTATGACATAAATTCTGTAATTTTACCAGCCATGTATTTAATTTACGATATTTATGAATGGCCGAAATTCAGAATTATATATTAGATATGAAACTAAGAATGATTTTCGTAATTCTCAGGAAATTTCTAAGTAGCGAGAGACTTTATTTCATGAATTTAACTTCGTTTTGAAACTCCTAACTTATCGTTAGCATAAAAGCAATTATGAACACTTTATGTAATGCGAATACATATTCTGGAAGACAATTCTTTTTGCATAGTCTAAATTCAATGTACTTTCAGTATTTTTGTAGTTTCTATTGAAGTTACGAAAAATATTATATTCTTCAAAGAATCATTAAGATTCAAATATGTTTATCCAATCATCTTTACATAAAAAAATAAAGAGTTGAAAAATATATACCTCCGTATGTTTACTTTAGCACAGGAGAATCCCCGAAGATAATCGATCTCAGGGAGGGGTTATTTGGAATGGATGGTTTTTATCAACAAAGCATTGAGAGAAATAGTTTTTGAAGGGACCCTAACAAACTGCCTCTGTGTTTTAAACCTTGAAATCACATTAAAATGAATTATAATTTTCAATATCATTAACATTTAATTTCAGTGGTAATGTGTTAAAATGTAAGTGTCCGATTCTACTTTGCATCATTTGGTTCATAAGGCAGTCGTTAATGCTAAAACAATATGACTGTCAAACAAACTGTGCATGTTTGTTTCCCTTTTATAAAAATCTTTAGTGTTAGGAGCTTACTGAATTAGATCTTAATTTCGTATATACCTCAGAATCCATGAATATATTTACGTCATAATGTATGATGAAAAGCTGTTATTTAAAAAAATCCCTAGTGACAAAAGCAGTGTAATTAAAATGGCTTGAAATATAAATCTTAAATACTGAGTAGTTGATGGTTATGTAATACTGGATAATACTTTCAAAATAAATTACGTAAGATTTGCTTAAATCTTATTTTCTTAAAATATATTGAAAACCACCACTGTTTTTATAATTTATTGCGAGATATTTTTGAAGAATATGAGGGGCGATTACATTTGGTATGAGAACAAATCTTGAATAATAACTCATGGAGAAAATAATTAATGCGAAATGGCAATAACATTGAATTTACAGATCGTAATTTCCTGATTACCATATATGACAGCAGTTACGAAGAATTCGTACGATCTGAATGGCGCTTGAATTAGAAGTATTCAAGGAGCACGTTTTCTTACAAATGTTATGAATACGGGCTTGAAACTGGACAGCAATGCAGTTATTGTAGAATAACATATGCTTTGGGAGCCATGTTTGCATATATAATTCACATGTTTCTGTGTGCAACATGAATAAAATTTAGATTAAATGTGTTTGCAGAAAATGAAATATTATGTATGTTTATACAAGTCAGTTGAATAAACTCATCTGTTGAACAAATAATGACAATGTTGCAATGCATGTGTTATAGAAAAACCGCTTTATACATATGTTCACCAATTAATGTTAGTTTTTGGGTACATGTATAGGTGAACAGGTAAATGTTTATGGGGTGCATGAGGGAAATGCAGTTAAAGTAAGATACATAATGAATTTACGCAAAATACAGAATTTTTATTCTTTTTAAGATGTCTTGTGGCTGAAAAGTTCAGTAGAAAACGACTGATTCGCTTTTGCTTAATATGTTCGTTATTTCTGTTAGAAAGGTTAACAGTCACCTTGATTACAGTCTTATATAGCCAAAATGGCGGACTGAGTAATCCTCTGTAATTGGCTGGAATAAAACTGGTGAAAGCACTAAAACGTTGCTTGTGCATGCGAGATCCGCTATAGACCTAAAAACGGTTAATTAAAAAGAAACAAAAGAAGTTTGAGAAATAAACCCATCTTAACAGAAGTATTTATATTTATTTGTATGTCTGCTTTTCTGTAAGTCGGTGTGAGTGGTTTTCTGTATTTCATTGCAATGTTTGCTTGTATTTACTTTTTTTCTTGATGGTAAATCCACATTAAGCAAAAGATAATAAACTTATGAATCTCGTTCTATGACTCCAAAAGTTCGGATTACTGAAACAAAAGTTTGTGTCACAGTGTAGCTTCGAGGTTTAATTATTAGTCTGATTATATTCTAAACACAATTATAATTCATTTTATTTTTAACAGTAAAAAAAATAAACGCTAAATATAAAACAAAATTCTGTTTTATTTTAATTATTTTCCGTTAACTTTTCCTTCTGACTTTGCTGCATTGGCTGATATTATTATTATTATTATTATTATTATTATTATTATTATTATTATTATTATTATTATTATTATTGTTATTGTTGTTGTTACTATTACTTTTGTTGTTGTTGTTGTTATCGTCGTTATTTGCTTTAAACTAGTTAATTGTAAATGAAAATAGAAAAGCAAAAATCATTTTTATACGTGAATTACACTGTAATGTAGGCAGCAGTTACTCTTAAATCATTTTTCAATATTTACTTTAATAAGTTACATATCTCAATACAAACATATATACATACATACTTAAACACACACACACATATATTTACATATATATTAACAGCATAGGTGATGGGTTATATTCAAACATATAGATATTGTGAATCTCACAACCCTAATACTCAACAAAGTCAAATTACTCGAACCAATTTTTTTAATATTACTGTCTCATAAAGCTATACCAACCTGTAGATTATACCAACCACCGAACTGGACACCACTACATTGTACCGAAAGTGCCGTCTACTCCATCTGGAGTAAGAACTCAGCGCGGTAAAAGCTTAGATTTCAAGAGCCAACAACACCGCCAAAATCATCCTATAGGACATTTCCATTATGTATATGTTCATCTGTGAAATATGATTTATTATTATTATTATTATTATTATTATTGTTGTTGTTGTTTTTGTTGTTTAGTGAGAGAGCAGTACATGCCATCATGGTGACACTGGGGTACAAATATACAAAACCCATTAAACCCATCATGACTGCTCGTCTAAGTGTACACCAGGCACGTGCATACAGCTATACGTGCGCGATACGGTGATCTCATATCCAGACAAACAGCGCATGACCTTACAGGTGCTGCCCAGTTAGAATTTTGTTCAAGTCGAGTAGCCCGTCCCGATCAAAAAGTCTCTGGATAAGGGTTATTTAAGCATGATGAACGAAATACCCATGTTTTCAGAGGTGAATTATGAAAACTCTAAAGAATTTCTCTCAACACATGGCTATGATGCTCCCCGACTACTTCTGCTCGTGATTAGAGATGCAAATATTGTCAGCTATTAAGGAACATGTTCAACAGGTTATGGTTAAGCAACTGACAAGCGAATCTGCGGTATTGAGCAGAATATTTGCTGTAGCCTATTTTTTACACCAAGACAAAAGGTGGCCATGAGAGTCACTACTTGTCTTGCATCAGGGCATTTATTATTATTATTATTATTATTATTATTATTATTATTATTATTATTATTATTATTATTATTATTATTATTATTATTATTATTATCATCATCATCATCATCATCATCATCATTATTATTATTATTATTATTATTATTATTATTATTATTAT
>NC_068992.1:62578604-62581445 GCF_001194135.2 Octopus bimaculoides
CAGGCCTTGCGCCAAAAATTTCGGAGAATTTTTATGATATTTTAATTCAAAGCCCATCCTCTTCCAATGAAATCGGTAAAATATTCACCAGAAACAATTTTGTCATTGCTTCCAGAAAAGGAGCCAAATTCTTTCAAAACAATTGGTCTTGTGCTTATTCAGAAGAAGGCAGCGGTAGTAGTAGCAGTAGCAGTAGTAGTAGTAGTAGTAGTAGTAGTAGTAGTAGTAGCAGTAGTAGTAGTAGTAGTAGTTGTAGTATTAGCAGCAGTAATCGTAGGTAGAGGTGGGAGTAGCAGCAGCAGTTGTAGGTGTAGTGTTCGTCGTCGTGGCAGTGGCAGCAGCTGCAATAGTATTAGTTTTAATAACAATAGTAGTAGTGGTGGCAACAATAGTTGTAGTGATGGTGTTGGTACAGATGTTACTGGTATTTGTCGCGGTAGTAGTAGCAGTAGTAGTAGAGGTAATATTTGTAGTTTTGGTGGTGGTGGTGGTGGTGGTGGTCGTCGTCGTCGTCGTTGTCGTTGTCGTTGTAGCAGCAGCAGTAGCATTAGCAGCAGCAGGGGCAGCAGTAGTAGTAGTAGTAGTAGTAGTAGTAGTAGTAGTAGTAGTAGTAGTAGTAGTAGTAGAAGCGTTGGTTGTGGTAATTGTAGTGGTGGTATGGTGGTGGTGGTGATGCTGTTGGTGGATGGTATAGTAACATTAAAATGTATGTTGCAGCGTTCGCAGCAGCCGCAACAGCGGTAGTAGCTAGTATAAAACGGAAGTATAAGAATTTAGTGCATTTAATTGATACAACAGTAGTAGTAGTAGTAGTAGTAGTAGTAGTAGTAGTAGTAGTAGTAGTAGTAGTAGTAAACGTGCCATCAATATTACGTTTGCTTGCGGTGTGATTTTCAAGATGTCTGCCGCGTTTGTTGAATGGCGACGCTTTCAGTTTATGTTTATTATATTGGAATGCACGTAAAATCAAGAAACAGTTATTATTATTACTACTATTATTATTATAATTACGATTATTATTATTATTATTATTATTATTATTATTATTATTATTATTATTATTATTATTATTATTGCAGATGTTTTTGTTGTCGTTTTATTTCTATTTGTTGGTAATGTATGATGTTATAGTAATACAAATTTTTGTGTACCAATATATATATATATATATATATATATATATATATATATATATATATATATATACATATATATACACATACACACACACATTCATATATATATATACAAACATATATATATATACTATATATAAATAACTGTATATATGTATATTACATATATCAGCTATATGTCTATGTAACTTAGGACTAACAAATATAGTTAAATGAATGTTAATAACAACCTATTTAGGTACTACGAATATTAATTTCTGTTAATTGTCCTCATCACTTGCTGATATTTAGCCGGGAAAGTATTATATTCAGAGCAAGAAACCAAACAGACTCTGAGTGTAATAATAATGCAGGCTTGTAGAGTTTATCTATTAGGTAAATTCGTAATATGAAAATACATAAACACGCCCAAAGTGACATTTTCTTTGTTTACAGAACACAAATAAGTAGGACACTAATAAGAAATCATTAAGTATCAGTAATCTAGTATTATAACGTTGTTAAAAGCTTTTGTGGTGTGGAAATGCTTAATAATATGGTCAACGACTAACTACGATAAGAAACGAAATCATTTTAAGGTTCTTTAAATAAAGATAAATTTTTTATTGACACGACATATTTACAAATAAGATATGTAAATATGTCGTGTCGATAAAAATACCGTAACTATTTTGTGTTAAGTTAGAAGTAGACGTTTGAACCCCAAATCTTTTTTTACCGTCTTTTGTGTACAAGCACAGTTCCTAGGTGTGTCTCTAACAAAGATATAATTTGGCGATAAAGTACTACACAATATTCTTTCATTAAAATCAAGTAAATATGTTTTGAGATATTGCAGTATGATAAAATTATTGAACAATTTATTAAATTTGTGATACACAGGAAACTTAGTAATAAATTGCTCAAGCGATATTTACGCATTTATTACTGAGAATATTCCATTAATGATCCGAAGTGCTTTATCCAAATTTAATCAGTTAATTCAAATGATATGTAATTCAAATGATATATATATATATATGATATTACCGTTGTTGAGGGTTGATAAAATCGATTCCAATATTTAAGGTCGTGTTTTATATTGATAAATTATTATTGCTGCAGAAATGAAAAGAATTACTTCGTCATCAGACTCCGAACGGAAAGGATGTAATTGGAAATTCAAATTTAATAAATCGCATCAAATAATATCATACAAGAAATGGATAGCAATTTTTCAGACTATGATGTAAACATAATACTTCGACAAAATATATATCCAGAAACACGTACATAAGCTAGTCTTCTCCATTAAAAAGCACGCCCCCTCCCCCATCTTGCTATAAACCCAATCGATTTGTAAAACACCCCAGAGCCTTTTATGTTTTAGTTTTCTTGCAGAGATTTGTGCAAGCACGTGTATATATGCGTTGTATATACACAACTAGATTTTGTTAAAAATCACATGCACAAACGTGTACTAAGTTGATGTGCTCTCAATATATGAGCGCAATCATATTAAGACGTATAACCACAACCATATATATGACTACTTCTAATTACATTTCCATATTGACCAATCCCTGGATGGTACTGGCGTGATTTAAACCAAAATGTCTTGTCAAATTGTTAGCAAACTATTTAAAATCTACGCAGATAGGTCAATTATTGTCAAAGGAAAACACACACACACACACACACACACACACACACACACACACACACA
>NC_068992.1:62581810-62586349 GCF_001194135.2 Octopus bimaculoides
AAATTAATCCGAATATCTTTATTAATAATATTTTTATTATTATTTTAATCCTTGATTTTATTATTACTTACAGCAGGAAGTAGTAGTAGTAGTAGTAGTAGTAGTACTAGTAGTAGTAGTAGTAGTAGTAGTAGTAGTAGTAGTAGTTGTAGTAGTAGTAGTAGTAGTTGTGGTGGTGGTGTCAGCCACAGCAACTGTTGTCCCAGCTGTAGTTACTGTTTGCATAATTCGTTTATTTATACTTACAAATTTGTGGCTAAATAGTATTTGTTCGTTCTCTTCTACTAGTAATAGTAGTTGTAGTAGTAGTATTAAAAGAAGCAGTAGAGGCAGCAGTGGCCGCAGCAGCCGCAGTAGCAACAGAAGCAGCAGTAGCAGTAGTGGTGCAATTATTAGTAGCTTTATAACTGTTTTGTCTATATTTCCCACCCAATCACCAAATACAGCGCCAGCAATATAAAAAAATGTCTAGTAGTAGTAGTAGTAGTAGTAGTAGTAGTAGTAGTAGTAGTAGTAGTAGTAGTAGTAGCAGAAGCAGCAGCAGCGACTGCAACGGCAGCTGTAGTAAAAGTGGTATAAAGTGCATTTTCTTCGAAATGCAGCGCCAGCAATAAAAATTAGTGCAGCAGCAGCAGCAGCAGCAGTTGTAGTAGTAGTAGTAGTAGTAGTAGTAGTAGCAGCAGCAGCAGCAACAGTGACAGCAGTAGTGCTGGTAGTTTCTGTTCTGCTTCCTCTTATGGAATGATGTTCATTACTAAATCACACAAACACCAACAACGACATCAATAAAAACAGCGACAAAAACATACTAAAGAGCTCACCAAACATCAACCATTCCCATTCCAAAAGTCATTACGTCATAAAATGTCATCATTGCCAAATTTTCTTGTTCGTTTTCTTTTTCCTTTTTTTTTTTATTCTATAAATCATGAACGGAATAAAGGCAAACATCACAAACGAAATCCTTTCCCTGCATCTACAAACTCAAATACTAAGAATAAAAATTTTGCTAATAATACTTGCTTAATTAATTTTCTTTCCTTTTATTAACATTTATTTTATTTAATTTCTATCACGACTCTTAATGTTTCTCACTCTCAAAAAATTGCTTAACGCATTTATTATTATTATTATGATTATGATTATTATTATTATTATTATTATTATTATTATTATTATTATTATTATTATTATTATTATTATTATTATTATTATTATTATTATTATTATTATTATTATTATTATTATTATTATTATTATTATCATTATTATTATTATTATCATTATTATTATTATTATTATTATTATTATTATTATTATTATTATCATTATTATTATTATTATTATTATTATTATTATTATTATTATCATTATTATTATTATTATTATTATTATTATTGTTGTTGTTGTTGTTTTGTGGTTGTTGTTGTTAATATTATTTGTTACCTATTTCGCTGATGTTTAAGAAAAAAGAACCCAATGATACCAAATTCGAAACCTCACAGTTTATTAAAGCATATATTTCTGAAATCGTGGCAGCGACGTCAGCCCTACACACAGGGCCCGATTTGTCTAAAAAGCGTGCCATTAATATACCTAATGCCCTTTGCTATTTATACCACATAAAATAGGTGATTGTATCTACAAAATGAAATATTTTATTATTTATGATCGATTAGTATTCTTACTATTTGCTATTATCTTTATTATTATTATTATTATTATTATTATTATTATTATTATTATTATTATTATTATTATTATTATTATTATTATTATTATTACGCTAGTATACGCTAATTTATTTGGCAGGTATTTTATCTTGAGGTTTGGTGACAACAAATCTCTTCGAATCTTAAGATTCTTGCAGAATATAAGGTGGTACATTTCTGCAGGTCGACACGGCGAGTTTCAATTCCAATTTATTTCACTCTTTTAGGAAGTATTTTGGGTTTATTATCATCATCATTATTATTATTCTTCTTCTTCTTATTATTATTATTCTTCTTATTATTATTATCATCATCATTATTATTATTTAAGACGTCACACTATCAAATATCGTGATGTTTGAAGATATTGTGTCTACCAGGGGTTTGTACTGTCTGTCAAGTGACAAGGACCTCGGACAGACAGTACTTTATGCAATATGGGTGCAGTTCCAAGTAAGGCCGCTTTTTTGTAATACACCTAGATTGTAGGTTATCTATAAAATTTCCAGATGCTTCTTCGAGTTGGATGGTATTGAATGCAATGCTCTGACGACAACAGGGAGAAACTTTATGTTTGACTCTCGTAGTTCCCATATTTTGGCGCTCTCAATTTTCAGGTCACCATATTTATCAATATTTTCCCTTTCTTTCGTGCTAATATGTTGATCTCCTAGCACTGTCACATCTATTATTAGGCACTCTTGTTTCTCCCTCTTAAAAGTTACTATGTCCGACAGTCGGTGCTCTAACACCTTGTCTGTCTGGAAGTCAAAATCCCAGAGGATTTTTTGCTCTCCTCTTTCCGTCCATTACCTTTTCCGGTGTATGTTAGTACCAAGCACTCGTTACTGCGTATCCCTACACCCAGCATAGCAGTCAGTGAAGTTTATTATTGTTGTTGTTGTTGTTATTATTATTATTATTATTATTATTATTATTATTATTATTATTATTGCTATTATTATTATCATCAGTATTATTATTATTATTATTATTATTATTATTATTATTATTATTATTATTATTATTATTATTATTATTATTGCTATTATTATTATTATTATTATTATTATTATTATTATTATTATTATTATTATTATGTATTTTACTTGTATTTTTCTTTGTTTCGCTTTTGCCAGCTTGTTTTAATTTTTCTTCTATTTTTCTTAAAAATTCACTATGTTATTTTATTTTATTTTATGTTGTTTTTATGGTGCACTTTGTAACTAACAATATCCATCGTTCAGCCTCACAGCAGGAGCATAAGAGAATGTATAAGACGAGGAAGTTAAAGAAAAGAATATAAATAAGGGAACAAGAGAAAGGAAATTACTAAAAGTGAGAACAGAGAGAGTTGACAGAAGCTGATCAATAATTGTGTGAATATAAAACATAATCAACACCTTAACTTTGTTTCTTTTTTAATTTTGGCAGCCACTCAAAACAGAAATATTGTGTCTTTCTCCATATTTTCCCTGCATTTGGCATCAAAGCTAGGATAGGTATTTCCTGTTTTCATTAGAGAGTGGGGGCCAGAAATCAAATATAACAAAACAGTCACTAAAACAAAGTGTGTAAAATGAAATGAAACGTACAGTACAGATTTTCAATTACACACTACGCAATGAGAGAACTATACATACGTACATACATAAATACACATATATGTCTGCGTGCAGGCGTGTGTTTGTATGTGTGAATGTATATACGTATCTATCTTATTTACGAGCAACAATTATTAATAATTGAAAGCTACTCATACCGGATACTAGAAGGCTTATGGGGTTATCAGGAGAGAATGTTTCAGTGACCTTCTTCTCGATGGCATTATTGCACTCTGCCTGCCCACTCAAATGTGTCTCCATTTGCTCGATCAATTGACTGTTAGGCTTCAATCAATATTCTTCTTGCTATTTTCCCATCGTCCCTCCTTAACATATGCATAAATATATCTCGTATGCTATGTTTCAAAACACTTTTCCAAAGGCTTTCAACTTCTACCCCTATATCCTTGTCATATAACCATATTATCCAAGCAAAGGCAGGTTAGACACATATAGCAATTATTCGTGCACCATCAGAATGAACACAAAACCAAAAGATCATATATTTTTAATGCATTTAATAAGCAAGATTTTTGTAGTTATGTAACTATATAACTACTAGAAGAGTGCGTATTCAAAATTCCAACAATTCACTTTGGTCTTGCGCTTACACACACACACACACACACACACACACACACACACACACACACACACACACACACATATATATATATGTATATGCATATATTCATTGACTTCTTTTATTTGATTCAGTCATGCGTCTGCCGTCATACTAAAGCACAAAAACTTACGATAGTCTTGCGTTATATGAAACAAGTGATAATAAAACGATATTTACAAATTTCAGCTTCGAGAAACACTCCATGTAATAGTATACGCTTCTTAGGCAATTTCCTCTCTCTCTCTCTCTTCGTTCTCACTCTTACTTTGTTAAGTTCCCTTATTTTCCCCTTTTCTCATTCTTTTCTTTTCCTTCCTCTGACTCATACTCCTTAACCACTTGCACACATATCCCCTTATTTTAACAGGTGCTAAATTTGCTATCTATCAATCATTTTCTTTGATTTCCACTAATTTTTCAGGACACGATTCATGGGAGAAACAAACATCAGTTTTCTTTCTTTATTTTTATTTTCGTCTTCTCCTCTTCCTACTCCTACTCCTAATCCTCCAACTCCCTACTTTCTCCGCTTGCAAATAAATAGCTACATAAATAAATATATAAATAAATATGGCACTGCAGGTAATTAAACAGAAAA
>NC_068992.1:62587422-62588189 GCF_001194135.2 Octopus bimaculoides
ATATATATATATATATACATATATGCATATATAAATACATATATATACATATATAAGCATATATATATATACATATATATATATATATGCATGTTTACACGTATATGTGTGTTTATATATAAATATATAAAGAAAGAAATATCTTTGTCCAAATGTGAGATGGATAATTTTGTTATGGATCCTTAGATGTTTACCATTTCATGTCAATTGAATTCTCAGCTCTATTTTACCCTGTAACAAACCTGCTGTTAAAATACATTTAACTAGATTTAAACTGTCATCCAATATTCTTTATGGTTCTTTATGAAATGTTTAAATGGAGCGTTGCCACCTCTCATATTTGCTATATTTGCAATGCATGTTTAATGAATAATTGGTGGTACAAAAAGGTGTGCTAGCTCTGGCGATTAGCAAATGAAAACATATAACTTTATTTGCCAGGATGTTTTAATTATATTTCTTTTTAATTTGTTTATCTACGAAAATCAATATGAAGTGGAAAGGATAATTTGATTTTCGATACACTTTTGGTTCTGTCTTTTTTCTTTCTTTTTATTTTTAGGATTATAATATTTAAAGAGAGATTGTACTTAAGGAATACGAATGCTTAGTTAGCCCCACTTTGTGTTTGTGTGTGTGCTTTCAGGGGGGGGGGTGTCTGTGTGTTTAAAGATATATATATATATAAATATAAATATATGTATATATATATACATACATATATATATAAATATATATATATATATACATATATATATATAAATATA
>NC_068992.1:62588408-62591056 GCF_001194135.2 Octopus bimaculoides
ATATATATATATATATATATATATATACGATTATCTTCCCTGTCTAAAGAATTAGACAGAATTTCTTAAAAGAAATATTTTAAGAAAACTGCAGGTTTAAACAATGTATAGAATCGCAAGTATAAATCTAAGAGTATTATATACGTACAAATTAATCAAATATGTCAGCTGGATGTAGTGATACTATAAAGAAAATGAGAATGAGAATTTATATTGACAGAAACGAATTTGAATTGGTAAACATTTTACTGAAAAATAAAATATACCCAACTTAGTTTGTCCTTACCGCCCTTCCTTGCATCCTCTTCAATTTATTTCACTCCTCCCTTTCTCTCACTTTTCTCTCCCTTTCACTCCCTTTCTCTCTTTGTATATATTTATATATATACATAAGTATTGTTTCTTTGTTACCGTATTTAAATAAGGCCATCCCGTTGATGCAGTTTTATTATGCAATGTGCATGAATTGGTAGATTAGCAGTTGTTTTGAAACACCGATTGCACAATGTCTCATGAAGATCCTTCAATATACGTATTTCAGTGCAGACGGAAATTATGAAGTAACTTTGATGACCAAAGCCACGCTGCATCCTGATGGTCGGGTCGTTTGGGAGCCACCGGCGATTTATAAAAGCTCCTGTACTATTGATGTCGAATTTTTCCCGTTCGATATTCAATTATGCACCATGAAATTCGGTTCCTGGACTTACGACGGCAATCAGGTAGACCTTGTGCATATCTGTGCCCCAAACGAACAAGGAGAAACGGTGATAAAAAGAGGCATGGACCTTCGAGAATTATATCGAAGTGTTGAATGGGACATTTTAGATGTACCGGCCAAGAAAAACGAAAAACGATACTTATGCTGTCCAGAACCTTATCCCGACATTACCTTTAACATAACAATGAGGCGAAAGACTCTTTTCTACACTGTTAATTTGATCATCCCATGCGTGTCCATTTCCTTTCTAACCGTACTGGTATTTTACCTCCCTTCCGACAGTGGTGAGAAAATTACTCTGTGTATCTCCATTTTGCTTTCTTTAACTGTATTTTTCTTGTTGTTAGCAGAGATCATTCCGCCCACTTCGATTGTCGTTCCGCTGATCGGAAAATATTTATTGTTCACCATGATTCTTGTTACTTTATCAATCATCGTTACAGTTGTAGTTCTTAATGTCCACTTTCGCTCACCCTGGACACACACTATGAGTCCGTGGGTGAGGCGAGTATTCCTCAGCATTCTACCAAAGTTGCTCATCATGCGTCGTCCAAATCTGGAATACGACAAGTCCTCTAGAGCATCTGTTCGAACCTGTAATGGAATTGAAGTTAAAGACGGCACTTCCAGCTTAGGTAGTATCGGTGTACGAGATAACGTTACCAACAAGGCCTACCAACGTATAGCTCGACGTGTGGTCAATACTGAGTCACCACTTCCACCATCAGCGTTCGGTCGTTTCCCATATGAAGAGGCCCTGGTTTCCGAAAGCTCAAGCAGTATGAAACAAAGAGTTATGGCAGAAGACATACAAGAAGCCATTGATGGTGTTACCTTCATCGCAGAACACCTGAAGAACGAAGACCAATGTGGTTCGGTAAGTCAACGATTTCCTATTGGATTCTATTTCAACATCTACTCAGAGACACACATTGATAACATTTACTTATATAACACCAGACAACCTGCAGAAACACGATATCACACTATATCACTCCTAACCTACCACAACGTGTCACAATATGATAAAATAAAATATCTCATGAATACACGCTTACAACACATGATATATCACCATAATGTATGCTAAACACACAAAAAGACATGATGGTGTTACCTTCATCGCAGAATACCTGAAGAACGAAGACGGATGTGGTTCGGTAAGTTAACGATTTTCTATTGGATTCTGTCTCAACACTTACTCAAACATTCCATATGTAACACCAGATAACCTGCGGAAACACAATATCTCACGATATCATTTATTACCTAGAACAGCACGTCACAACACATGACAAAGTAAAATCTCACACAAATACATACTTATAACAAATGATATCACGCTCTAACATGAGATAAACACAAAGAAACATGATAACAATCATATTGTGGATATAACATTAGACGATAACAAATGACAACATACGTAAAACACACATAAAACAATGTAAGACGACGCCGCACTTTATTATGTGATAAAGTCCAACTATGAGCTCCAACATCGTTGTCAACTCTGTAAGTAACACACAACAAAATGATAGGAGTATCTAATTGTCCCTGAAATGCTAATTAGTCATTATCAAATTACAAGTTTAAATTTGGTACATTTCATGTTTGCAAATTAAAACAAAATATTTTCCTTCAAAAACAGCCAACAAATGATAAAACGGTACGGGAACGTAAATGATATGGATGGCGTAGGATTAGAACCATTTAGATAAATGGTTTTACATACACAGACACAGATACGCACACTAACACACAGATACGCACACCAACATACACATACTCACACATATATATATATTGGAAGGTTTTGAGGTGGTGTACAGGAATTATATATTAGAAAAAATAATAAGGTACTCAGATATCTGGATGGTTGTACATTTACAGATTTTTGTAAGGAACACACACACACACACACACA
>NC_068992.1:62592921-62594669 GCF_001194135.2 Octopus bimaculoides
TATATATATATATATATATATATATATATATATATATATATGTGTGTGTGTGTGTGTGTGTGTGTGTGTGCGTGCGCGCATGTGTGTGTATAAAATATATCGTGTATATGCATGAATTTGCGCGTGGCAAGTGAGAATTAGCAACGGTTATATAATTACAATAAGCGCGTCCTTTGTATAATCACCATTAAATAGTATACCTCAACTATGGTTGCAAGACCTTGCGTTATTCGAAAATTGTTTAAATTATTTATTTATCATTACTTTACCTAACGTAAGCATTTAACCTATTTCTCTGCTTCAACGAACGTTGACATTTAAATACTAACTGAATTCTGTCATATTAAACATAAATACAATGTACATAATATTTCCCTCTGTATTATATTATATAGAACAAATTTACGTTGTATCAGCTTTTGTGAAACAAATCTGGATAAATGTTGTACTGTAATTTACATTACAACGCCACAAGCAGTTGGGACATTGATAAGATAATTCGTCCTTTGTATATGTCTGCGTGCACGTGCGTGTCTCTGCGTGCGTGTGCCCATGTATGTGCTGTGCAAGTATTTACGGCTTTCTGTACAATGGTTCATATATATTGTTGTTGGATTTCTTGTGTGCCTGTAGAATGAAAAGCAAAATATTAGCAACTAGTGATCACTGTATCCTTACTTTGTCAATTCCATGTTGTAGATATTTGGCGGTGCCAAAATCCACAGTGCGTTTAGTGCAACTACTTACTCAGACTCCCGATTCAACTCCCTACACGTTGGTACCACAATGAAAGAACCCATTGAAAGAATGTTACTTCGCTTCAGTATTAACTAATCGTGCATATTTAGTCCATTGTCGTCTTTACAGAGTTTCAAATGCACTGAATGAGAGGATCTCAGCGAATAGCATTATAGACAGAGAGCAAGAGAGAGAGAGGGGGGGGAGAGAGAGAGAGAGACAAAGTGATATCGAAATAGACAGACATAGATAATAGACAGGTAATAGAAACAAGTAAAAAATAAAGATAACAGATTTCGAAAGCAAATCTAAACAGAGAACTGAGCAACAACAGCAATAGTGTTCTCATCCGGTTGCAATACATAGACTCTAACTAAGGCATTGGAAATAAAACTAGATGGAACATCTACAAGACGTTTGAGAGTAGCGCATAACATCAAATCACAGTCCCATACAACCGGATTCATTAATTTATAGTAAACAAGTCTTTCTCGATAAATATAGGAACGGTTGTTAGCAATCCAACAATGATTTAAAATGCACAATCAGTTACAATGAAATGCACAAACAATTATTCTGGAAATGTTTTGCAGTGAATTTTGACATTATATTCAGTTCCCATCCACCCCAACCACATAAGATATTGTGCAATAGAAATTATTTGAATTCTCCTTTCGCTTTGTCTACTTTCGTATCTTTTATGTTTTTATATATATTTTTCATTCTCCTGTTTGAGATTTAGTAAAATATAACAAATACTTTACTGTATGATGACGAAAGAGAAATAATTGCTAATGTTCCTTACAATTATTGATTTTAACTCTTTACCATAAATCTGCATATATATATATATATATATAGATATATATATAGATATATATATAGATATATATGTGCGTGTGTATTTGTATACATGCAAGCACACAGAAACACTCACACATTCCTCCATGTGCACACACACACACACACACACACACAGACATATATATATATATATATATATATATATA
>NC_068992.1:62594821-62599871 GCF_001194135.2 Octopus bimaculoides
TGTTAATTCTCTAAATGAAGTATTAACAGTAACTGCACGATAAAGTGTAGTATATTGCCACTTAAGTGTGGCTGACCCCTAGGGGTGGATGTTACTGTTGCTTTTAGCCCCAGGAGGACATCTCCTCCAGCTGGCTTATCGATACACTACTGTGTCCTGTTTGCCAAGAAACACAAGTCTGTGAGCCACCGTAATCAGACTTCTAAATCTAAAAAGTAAGATCAAATTCCATAGACTGATACTCACTTAAATATTACTAAGCGCTTGCAAAAAGAAAAGCCTTGCAGCTTCAAGACTCGGCTTTCATGGCCACATGAAGGTGTGTGTGCCGCTCATCCTCGTGGTCTTCGGATACGAAGGCCCTGCCATTATTATAATATAGCTTATCGAGAAAATATGTTGTCAGGAGAGATTATTATTCATATCTCGAGGATTAAATATAACACAAGCCCATGACATGCGTTTTGCAATTAGGAAACAAAAGAGATATATGTCTTCGCAGGAAAATTCAAATATCTAATGTACGGTTATATTCAATAACTATAATTTATTCAAGTTTACATTTCCACAAACATTAAACGAAAGAATTTAAATCTGCCAGCTTGCTGCCCTAATCGATCCATAAATATTGGTTTCAAATTTTAGCATTAGGTCAGTAAGTTCAAGGGAGGGGTTAAAGCGATAAAGTCCACCCCAGTGCTCAACTGGTAGTTAGTTTATCGACCTTGAAACAATGAAACCAAAGTTGAACTTTGCAGAATTTGAGATCAGAACGTAAGGACGGACCAAATATCGCTCAGCATTTTACCACAGCGTGCTAACAATTCTGTCAGCTCGCCGTTTTTGAACTAGCAAAAAATAATCTTTTCTTCTATAGTCACAAGGCTTGACATTTAGTGGTGGTGGGGGGGGGACTAGTCGGTTAAAGTGACCCCAGTGCACGACTGGTACTTATTTTTATCCACTCCAAAATGATGAAAAGCAAAGTGGACCTCGACGGTATTGGAACTGAGAACGTAAAGACGGACGAAATAGCACTAAGTAGTTTTCCTGGTGCACTGACGATTCTGCCTACTCGCCTGTAAACTAGCTGTAAATGATAAGTAATAATATATCTGGTTACAACCGCCTTAAGTAGGGAGGAAAGAGGGAAAAACGAAATGCTACTTGTGAACCTCGAAATTTTCAGCTATTGAGTATAGGCTTCAATAGATACATGTTTCGAGTCCTACGCAGAGTTTTATGCCCCATGTAAGATTAGTTATATATGTAACTGGATTATCATTAAAACGGTTATTTACTCTCTTATATGATATATCTGCGACGAAAAGAGTTAAAGAGTTGCATAAAACATGTCCAAAACCGAAAATTAAGAACGGAAAATAAAATCTCAGATTGTGATTAACTCAGCGAAGTATTTAACCTGACCTTATCGAATTTATTTTCATTGTGGCAAAACAACAATATTTTTAATGGCTTCCAACTACGAAACACGGCACCATTTGCCATTTTACAAAGAAATATAATTACCAATTAATCTGTACTCTACACAATTCTGAAGAGTCGTTATGTAATTGTCAAACGACGCGTAATTCCTACGTGATTATTTATAAGTGAAAGAATCTTCTATTAAAACAACCTGGTTTATACTTCAAAAGTGTCATGCTGAAAACCCTCGCTAGAATCAATAAAATAAGTGCTATTAAGATTTAGGATCAATGATTCGATCGACGGAAACGGCTTTCTTCAATACGTGAACTTTTACACTGATCGAAAATTATTAATATTTTATTTTTTAACTGTAATAAAACATTAAGAATTAATTACATAATACAGAGAGCAAATATTGTTCTTTTCTTCTGTATTTTGAATGTTTCTCTGCTTAGCACCAACATAAGATATCAAATCTCACTCGTTCTACTCTGAGTATGTGTGTTTACATACCGTACACACACACGCACACATATAAGTATGTGTATATGACTCTAGATATGTCTATCATTCTATTTATCTAAACGAGAAAAATGGATGGAGAGATATACATGTACCCAAGTAAATATTCTTTATATATATATATATCTATATATATATATATAATGCACGAGAGTTAGGGGTTGAGGGTTCAACCCACTCAGGGATAGTAACTATCCAATATACTGCTGGGAGTGTACCCAATTATTGTTACACTAGTGTTATACCAAGTGTAATAAGTAGGATCGGGTAAGGGGGGGATGTTTTACCCTAAATTTATATATCAATTAGAAAATGGAGGATAATATGCTGTACCCAACGACTTGCAGACAGTTTATCCCGTTGAATTCATTAACTTAATTTGTAACTAAAGTGACAAAAAAAAACAACAAAGTACCAGAGAAACCGAGAAGCCGGGCTTATGCTCCTTTACGGAGTTAGGTGGACTAACCATATCGACTCGGATCGCCTGGAGTGAACAAAGGCCGTAGTAACAGATACATGTCCTAGGTACCGTGCACTAGAACCGAACATGCAAACTCATGATTGAGGAACAAACTCTCTGACTATTCATTCATGCTCTTTTTTCCTAAATAAATGACTTTGTGGCCATGTGGTTTGAGAATAGATTCTCGTAGCAAGATAAAAGACCATTATATAAACTCATTAAATAAGAATAAATACTGATTTCAAATTTTGGTACAAGGCCAGCAATTCCAGGAGAACAGGTAAGTCGACTACATCGACCCCAATGTTCAACTGGTACTTACTTTATCAACCCCAAAAGCATTAAAGGCAAACTCGACCTCGACGGAATTTGAACTCAGACAAAATGCAGCTAAGCATTTTGCGTGCTACCGATTCTGCCAGCTCGCCGCTTTAAATAAGAAAAAAAATTTCCATTCATTTTCTCAGCCCATTATTCCTTTGGATATGATGCATAGGGACAGAATCCTCAGGCGCCTCCTCATAGGGTCCTATCAGAAGTAACCGTCAATAGATTCCCTGATTGAATTATCAAGCGTGACCGAATGAGACTATGGATGATATTCAACCATTTCGTTCTTGGTCTACTTGTTGGTCTCCAGTTGGTTCAGCCTGAAGAATCCATCTTGCAATTCTTTCCTGCCACATTATTTGTAGTACAGAGCCTGTGACGTCTCATTGAGGAAGTAAATATTTAATTGTCCAAATCACTTATAACAGAAATTGTTTTGTCGTATAATTAGCATTGTGTAATTATGCAAGCTCCACTTCATTAGATATATGCTGAAATTTACTACAGCCAAACGTCAAAACATTTTATTCCCTAAGTCGTTGAAGATGTTATGGTGGTTGTCGTTCAGTGAGAGATTCCGTTTGACGACGGAGCAATATTATTCCAATAAAAGATGGCAACCTGGCAGGATCGTGAGCAAGCTGGGGAAAATGCTTAGTGACATTTCGTTCGTCTTCACGTTCTGGGTTCAAATCCCTCCATAGTCGACTTTGCATTTCGGGGTCGATGAAATAAGTACCAGATGAAAAACTGGGTCAATTGAATCGACTTAGCCCCTCCACCGAAATCGCTAGCCTTGTGCCAAAATTTGAGGCGAGTATTATTCCAATTGTAACTCATGTCTTTTTCTGAGGCGCAAAATCAATATGAAAAACTATGCTGGGTCATTGGAGTTGCAGAGTCGTTAGAGCGCCGGGCATGTTTTTGTGGTTCTTTTCTGGTTCCTTATTTTTTAAGTCTAAATCTTGACGGACTCTACTTAGTCTTACATCCATGTAATTGAAATAAAATAAAGTACATGTGCTTTGTTCGGCTAACTCCATCTCACCTCAACAACCGCTGATTTTGTACCGACAATTATATATTGAATTGGCAAAATTATTAGCACATCGGAAGAAAAAAAGGTTCACGGCATTTCTCCCGGTTTTTCACGCTTTGATTTCAAATCTTTCTGAGTTCAACGTTGCCTTGCATCATTTTAGCATCGATAAAATAAAGTACCATTCAAATACAGAGGTCGAAGAAATGATAGGTTACCCATTTCTCTCAAATCTCTTGATTTATGTATAAATTTTGAACTTTATCGTAGCAATGTTTTGTTAGCAATATTTCGTTGACGAAGACTGCATCTCGCTTACAAACTAAATTCGTTGGGCAGCTAAACATAATACGTTGTGGCTATATTAAAGTGGATAACCATACTGCAGGCGTTTTGTTAAACTAGACACTTTTATTTCTTTATTAGCCACAAGGGGCTAAACATAGAGAGGACAAACAAGGACAGACAGAGGGATTAAGTCGATTACATCGACTCCAGTGCGTAACTGGTACTTAATTCATCGACCCCGAAAAGATGAATGGCAAAGTCGACCTCGGTGGAATTTTCACTCAGAACGTAACGGCAGACGAAATACCGCGAAGCATTTCGCCTGGCGTGCTAACGTTTCTGCCAGCTCGCCGTCTTATACTAGACACTCTTGCGGTACATCTAACAATACTGTGAGTATTATGTTGAAGTATACGATCATAGAGTGGTGTTAAACTAGACAGCTACGTTGTGGGTATTTTGTTAAACAGGATAACCACATCGTTATGGAGAACTGAATAACTATACTACGTCCACTACATTACGGATATTAAGACCAGGTCAGTGACCCGATTCTAGCCTCTGTATTTCTTTTTTATCGGTCTTGTAGGCTCTAAAATTAGTCAAGGGCGCTACTCGTCTTCTGACTAGGCCATTAAAATGATAATAATCAAAGCAACTACAACGACATCTGTAGAACATTCGATTCCTGAAACGCTCATGTCATCGATATTCTCCGATGAACGCACGCATGTGTAATAGTATATAGGAGTGCAGTAATAAAGGTTTTAGTATCAGAGACGAAGTTTGACGTGGACAGTTGTTAATTAACCAATTTAGCCAGGAAACAAATATATATATACCTACACACACGCACACACACATACACACACACACATATATATATGAGTGTATATATATGTGTATGTATGTATGTATGTATATATATATATATATATATATATATATATATATATATATATATATATATATAT
>NC_068992.1:62599979-62609871 GCF_001194135.2 Octopus bimaculoides
TGTGTGTGTGTGTGTGTGTGTGTGTGTGTGTGTGTGTGTGTGTGTATGTATACTTATATATGTGTGAGTTGAATGTACATATATATATATATACACACAAACGCACACTCACACACATATACACACACACACACATATATATACATATACATACACAGGCATATCCATCCACATATATATTTATATATGTGTGTGTATACATAAGTGTGTTTGTATGTCAAGTTTATCATACTTCCATATATACAATAAAAAAACAAAATGCCATCATCACGACCGATAATAAATCGAAGGATTCTTGTGTTACATTCAATTATTTTTCTGATTACACCCATAGGACACTAGCTTCATATGTTGCTTTTACTATTGTTGTTGATGTTGTTGTTGCAGTTGTTCATGTTGTTATAGCTGTTGCTGTTGTCGTTGAAGTTATATCGTTTTATGAGGGACGAGGGAAGGGTTCATCTCTTTATAGTTATTGTTGGAGACGAGAGAAACGTGATACAGCATAGCATAATAGCAGCGCAGTTTTATTATAGCGTCATGCAAAAGAAAATGGGTATATATTATATACACAAGTACCTTTTTACATATAAAGAATCATACATACATACATGCGTACATACATATGTAGTATCTGTGTGCGAGTGAGTGTATGCAAATCTATATGTCTATATGTATATCTTTCCTTATATATATAATTATTTAATATGTTTGGGTACGTATGTGGCGTGTGTTTGTACATTTCTGTATACGTATAGAACAACACATACACCTATCTATCTATCTATCTATCTATCTATCTATCTATCTATCTATCTATCTATCTATCTATCTATCTATCTATATATATATATATATATATATATATATATATATATGCGCAGGAGTGGCTGTGTAGTAAGTATCTTGCTTGCCAACCACATGGTTCCTGGTTCAGTTCCACTGAGTGGCACCTTGGGCAAGTGTCTTCTACTATAGCCTCGAGCTGATAAAAACCTTGTGAGTGAATTTGGTAGACGGAAACTGAAAAAACCTGTCGTATATGTATGTGTGTATGTATAACTCGTTTAAAACGATTTCAGCTTGTTACGATATTTTCCGGCATACAAGTCGACATTGTGTATAGTATAGAAATTTTGTGTAAATATTCCAATATTATCTCTCTTTTTCCAAAACCTTCTGCATTTCACTTGGAATTTTTAGTGTTCCTACCTAAGTCTTCTGGATGTATAAGGCGATCTACCTATCTTTGGCTTTGAAATTTTTGTTTGAATAATTCGACTACGGTATTCAGGATATCATATAGTAACTAGAAACAATACCTGGCTCCACCAGAAGTGAGCTCTCTAACAGAGAACAGTTCTATCTGAGTATTCGGCATGTATAGTATTCTTTGATATATTGTGGAAAGCTCACTTTTGTGAAACCTTTTGATTACAGGTATAACCTATTATAGTCGAGATGGAGCTAAACTACAACCAATGACTATTCTTTTCTGCTCTAAGCACAAGGCTCGAAATTTTGAGGGGAGGGGGCCAGTCGATTAGATCGACCCCAGTACGCAACTGGCACTTAATTTATCGACCCCGAAAAGATGAAAGGCAGAGGCGACCTCAGCGGAATTTGAACTCAGAACATAAAGCCAGACAAAAATACCGCTTAGCAGTGCACCCGGCGTGTTAACGTTTCTACCAGTTCGCCGCCTTACAACTAATGGCTATTGTCTAATAATGGTTTCTTCTTTTGGCACAATTTTTAAGTAATTTAAGGAGAAGGAGTTAGTCGATAAAAATGTCCTCCCACATACTTGTCAGGTGTTTTATTTTAGCCACTCCGAGAGAATCAAAGGTTAGGCTAGTACCAGGGGAAATTGAAAACAGAACGTAAAGACTCTGTACATTTGTTTTTAAAGTGCGTTAAAGACATAGATAGTGAGTTCGTCTGTGTCTGTCTGTGTGTACACAAACGTACAAAAGACTGTGATTTGATCGATTACATTACCCCCCGAATACTTGAATGTACATTAGTGAATCGATCACGAAATCACAAAAAAAATATTGACCTCGACAGGTTTTGAACCCTGAACATAAAAATAATAATTATAATTCAGATATAATTACAATTTAAATATAAAGGTTGCAGTTTTGGTGTGGGTGGGTGTTAACTGATTACATTTCCCCAGTATTCTAAATAACTATAATATAATACAAAGTAAATATCATAAGATAAAGATAATAAAACGACTACACGTGTTTCATAACCAATTTTCAAATAAAATGAAAATTTTAATCGATTAAAATCGATTAAAACTATCGAAAATCAATTCTATTCAAAAATATAGTTAATCTTCAGATCAAAATACAACAATAATAATAATAAAAGAATGTATAGATCAACCAACAATTAATAACAAATGAATGTATATAAAATACTTATTATACTAAGATAGAAAAATATTATTAAAAATATCAAAATTATAAACATTCCATAACCAACCCTACGTCCATTATAATATAAGCTAACAGGAATTGTTATATGCAAAAACCAACTTAACGAATTTTTCGTTTAAAATACAATGTGAACGAAGTTTTAGGTTAAAATAATAAAGACAGAATTAGCACATATCTAAACGATGCAATAGTTTCAGGGAGAAGATTTTAGACTAAAAACGTTTATTTAAAAGAAGTCTAATGAAAATATTGCGTGAAGAATAGGAATGGAAATAAAAATATGAATGAAAATATTATTATGAATGAAAGATTAAACTTTATATAACATGAGTCATAATAAAACAATTAACGATATTGTATAATCAAAGAAATTAAATAAAAAGACTAGTTATTAATCGCATAAAATAGAAAGAAATATTGTGCTCCAGCATGGTCGCAATCCAATTATTGAAACGAGTAAATGATTAAAGATATCCTTGTATTTAGTTTCCTTGTTTTTATCTGTTATCGTATAATTCTGTACTGGTTCCATATCGTAAATGCATAGTTGTAAGACGGGAAAACGTCGTACATGAAACTCTTTGAATCACGAAGTTTATAACATTCATATTTACACTGAAATTTCATGACTACTTGTGTCTACATGGCACCACAATCATGGTTTCGTTCGGAAAATGAAGCAGACAAGTTCTTGAAATGCTAATAAACATTAGAATTATATTGTTCCAAGCAAAAGTTGAAGGATTAATAGAGAAATATAAAAAAATATTTAATAAAAAGGGCAAAACACGGAAACAATCATGTGTTCCGTGTGTCTATATACATACATACACGCACACACACACGCACATATGTACACACATATATACATACATATATTCATGCATATATTCATACATATATTCATGCATACATACATATATTCTTAGTATGCAACGTTACTATATTTTCTATCGATATTTTGCAAAAATCGATAAATGTAACTTCAATAGATGACAATTAAAATATGGAACTTATGTTGTAATTTGGCAAAATAATTACTAAAAATTATGTATGTATGCATGTATGTGTGTGCGTGCGTGTGCGTGTGCATGCATAGGTATATGCGTATATAAGGAGGTAGGGAGGGAGACAAGCAGAGAGATAGAGACATAAACAGTGTAATGTGTGGCTATGTGATTGAGAATAGACGTCGTTGAGGCTATGTATTTAAGGAGGTCAATTCGCAACTCTGAAATTTCGAGTTCAATGCCTCCACGCAGATACTCGGGTAAATATCTTCCACGATAATCGTGGCCAGTCAATGCTTTGAACCACAAATCCACAAACACTTCAAACCTTCTAAAAAAGGGTAAAATATGGTCTGAATTAGGGTAGCACTTTATATTTGGCATTATTTTATCGACCGGCAGAGCTAAATATTATCACCCAACGTGTGTGTTTTATTAGCGCACAATGAACAACGAAAGGGCAAATGCACCTGTTTCAAGAACGATTTTACACCAATAGTTTTGTGAAATAAGTACAAAACCGAAGTACAGTCCTAACTCCAGACAATTTTTAAACACCAGAGAGACTTATTTTACTAATAAATAGACTGGTACTTATTTTACTAATAAATAGACTGGTATATTTAACAGGAACATTACGTTATTCACTTTCCAAGTATTCCATATTTAATACGTCTTGAAGGCGGTGAGCAGGCACAATTGTTAGCACGCCAGGAAAAACGCTTAACGGCATTTCGTCCGTCTTCGAGTTCAAATCCCGCTCAAATCATCTTTGAGTTTCATCCCTTTCAAGGTCGATAGAATAAGGACCAGCTGAGCACTGGCGTCGATGCAGGCCTTGTGTCAAAGTTAAAGACCAATATGCATTTATAATTTGGAAGCTCCCTTTCCATCTGTTGCATATATTTCTTGAATAAATTTTTAGAGAATATCGGAGATTACTAAAAATACGTTGAAGAAAGATGTTGGAACTCAAAACTAATGATTCTTTAGATCGAACTTGGATTTTTAAGTGATCGAAGCATTTTATTTTTGTTCTTTTATCCCGCTTTTTTTTTTCGTTTTTGCTTCATAGTTTTCAATTAAACAACATATATATATATATATATATATATATACCTTCGGCTTTGTTCTTGTTATTAGCCGTGGTCGTGGTCGTGGCGGCGGTGGTGATGGTGGTGGGGTGCTGCTGCTGCTGCTGCTGCTGCTTCTACTGTTTTTATTAAGTGTTATAGATTGGATGTTAAAGTAATGATAGTGGGAGAGCACATCGTCGTCGTCATCATCATCATCATCATTATCACCATCGCCATCATCCTCAGCAACAGAAGCAGCAGCAGCAGCGCCAACAGCAACTCCACCACCACTACCACCATCGTACCTGTTCACACATATACCGAGGCAAACCAATAGATTCCCGAATCCATACAGAGCCATTAATACATACACACACATACGCCCACGCACACATGTATGCTTGTGAGCGTATATATATATATATATATATATATATATATATATATATATATATATATATATATACGCTCACAAGCATACATGTACGGTGACTAACACATGCACATAATCGTACACAGAAACGTATGCATATATATACAGACAAACATAGACACAGGCGTAAATGCCTTGCATTTTCAGATCTCAGTCTGTCCATACAGCAGCATACATCTGCCCTCATCGCAGATTCGTGACACACAGACTTCCACAGATACTTGCTCGCATGTAAACACACACATACACAGGCACGCACGCGTACATACATGCGCCCACAAACATACACACATGTGCACGGAATGATCACCGACCAAGCGAAGCGAACCGGTTCTAATCTCAATATTAATTAATTGAATTACAAGAAATAAACATTTAATAGACAAACGACGGACAGTCGTCCAATGATTCATCTGATCTCAAAAACCAATTTGCATATTCATGTGTGGTAACATTGAGCACATAGCCTCTGAATGGATGTGAGAAATTATTATTGTTATTATTATTATTATTATTATTATTATTATGCTTAGCGGCATTTCGCCCGTTTCTTACGTTCTTAGTTCAAATTCCGCCGAGGTCGACTTTCCCTTTCATCCTTTCGGTGTCGATAAATCAAGTACCAGCTGTGTACTGGAGTCGATGTAATCGACTTAACCCCTCTGTCGAAATTTCAGGCTTTGTGCCTATAGTAGAGAGCATTATGATTATTATTGAGTGAGAGAGCAGTGCATGCCATCAAAGTGACACTGGGGTAAAATATACGAAGCCCAGTGTACCCATCATGACTACCCGTCTGATAAGGGTACACCAGTCACATGCATCACAACCATATGTGCGTGACATGGTGATCTCATATCAAGATAAACAGCGCATGACCTCGCAGGTGGGGCCCAGTTAGAATTTTCTTCGGGTCGAGTAGCCCATCCCGCTCATAAGGTCCCTGAATAAGGGTTGTTTAAGGATGTTGAGCAAAACACCCATGTTTCCAAAGGTGAGTTATTCAAACCCCAAAGAATTCCTCTCAACACATGGCTATGATGCTCCCCCACTACTTCAGCTCATGATCAGAGATGCACATATTGTCAGCCACCAAGGGACATGCTCAACTGGTTAAAGTCAAACAACTGCCAAGCAAATCTGTGGTATTGAGCAGAATATTTGCTATAGCCCATCTTTTTATACCAAGACAAAACAATGTACATGATAACACTTCCAATCAATTAAGATCAAAAGTCATGAGAGCCACAGCCTGGTACTGCATCAGGGCATATTATTATTATTATTATTATTATTATTATTATTATTATTATTATTATTATTATTATTATTACCATAACAGAATTTCTCAGTAGAGAACATCATTTATTTATTAACTTAGACGATGACAACGACGACCACAATCACCACCATCGCTACCACCGCTGCAGTCGCAGCCACCTTATACACGTACTTTATGATGTTATGAAGAATATGTTTAATGAAGTGTGACGAGTAGAAAAACATTACGCTATTCACCCATCCCGTTATCACAATCAATACTTTGTTTTGTTCTGATATTGTTATTGTTTCTGTAATGCATTGCTTAGTGATAAAGAACGCCATTGTATCGATGTGGTTAACCATCTCTGTTTTTAACTGAAGATGAAATATTAAATAGTGAACCGAGGTGCTTAATCCGTAGTACTGATATGATCCTTAGACAGGCCGATAGACTGATATACTGACATACAGATACGTGCTAATGTTCTGTGACACAGCGAAGTTGTACAACCGTTAGGGCGTCAGATAGGACATAACTCAATTGTATGATGGTATTCTGTAA
Organism: Octopus bimaculoides; assembly: GCF_001194135.2. Taxonomy (NCBI): domain Eukaryota; kingdom Metazoa; phylum Mollusca; class Cephalopoda; order Octopoda; family Octopodidae; genus Octopus; species Octopus bimaculoides. The sequence continues at coordinate 62,606,774 of NC_068992.1, forward strand.
GTCGGCGAGCTGGCAGAAACATTAGCGCGCTGGGCGAAATGCTTAGCGGTATTTTGTCTGTCTTTACGTTCTGAGTTCAAATTCCGCCGAGGGGTCGACTTTACCTTTCCTCCTTTCGGGTTCGATAAATTCAGTATCATTTGCGTACTGGTGTCGACCTAATCGACTGCACCCCACCACCCCAAAAATTTCGGGCCTTGTGCCTAGATTAGAAAAGATTATGGTATTCTGTGCCCCGATTTCACCTTTTGTCCCTTCGGGGGTCGATGAATGAAAGTATTAGTCAAATATTGGGGTCGATACAATTGAAGGAAGAGGGCGGGTCAATTGTATCGACCCCTGCAACCTACTATTGTCCTCTTCAAGTATCATGTTGGGTTACCGGCCTTATCAGACCTAGGATTTGAGAAAAATAAATAATAACAGAAGCGTAGATTGGTGGATCTATCAGAATTCCGAACAGAGTACCTTGCAGTATTTGTACTGATACTCTGCGCTCTGGGTTGAAATTCAGCCAAAGTAACATTTGATTTCCATCTTTTTGGGATCGATTAAAACGTGCGGGCCCCATGCGATGGATTGGTTGTACTATAAAAGCGTCGAGTGAGAAACCTTACGATATTTCTTTTAACTCTTTGCTTAATGAGTTCAAATTCGGCGAAGGTCAGTTTTGACTTTTATCGTATCAGGGAAGACTAAAAATTACAACACCAGGGTAGGAGGGTAACCGGTAGAAGGGTAACAACGTCAGACAAAATCCCTTGCGGTATTCATTCCGGCTTTTTGTTTTCTAAGTTTAATTTCTGCCGTTATCTATTTGGTAGATTTCATCTGTCACTCGCTTTAAGATCTCTTTGCGACTTGGGTATCTTTAGAATAGAACTGACTCTAATGCAAGCATCCAACACAAATATCTGGTTTGATGATTCCTTCATCCGTTTCCTCATTCTAGCCTTGCTTCCTCTGTAAAGTGTGACGACTCATGCCTTACTGCTTGATAAAAAAGAAAATAATACTAACATCCACACATATAGAACTGCGCATGCTTATGCATTAACGCAAAGCGATGGCGCTCATCTAAAGGCGGTCCATATATCTGATTTTGCTCAACCCGTCAGAAATTCACTTTCATTGTATACACCATATTGCGAAACATACGTAACTGTCTGATAGCAGTTGCAAGTGAGTGTTATCTGGTTACATAAACCATGCTGTTATTATTTTGGATGTGTCCATATTCGGTATGGCCATTCAGTCCAGTTACCTTTAACCAATTGGAGCATCCAGGGTGTAACTGTTTGGAGGGAAGCAGTGAAGGTTGCTGCCGCAACTGGCTGATGCCACTTTACATTTGAGTAACCTGGAATAACGAGCTATAAAGCATCTTATTCAAAGACAACGCGTTGTCCACTTCAGTAATCGAAACCTCTATTTTGAATCGTAAGCAAAACATACTAACTACTTGGCCACGAACCTTCGCGGATGTCAAAACTAATCAGAAGATTAGAGACCTCCTAAAAACAAATGCCTTCTCTTGATACTGTTTTCCCTATTTTCTGTTTAATTATTTCTTTTTATCTTTTAGATTAACTGAATAAATATTATCTGCCTCCATTTTTATAATACCTCATTAATATTCTGACTTATCATTGTCCGTGGTTTATTCACATAGAACGTCTCCAATATCCCCGATTGTGATATGCCTTTCAAGGTTATTTTTTTTTCTGATTATAAATCCATACAAGGTTTATATATACTTTCGTCTGCTTCATTTAGTTCGCATCGATTATCGTGTGGTGCGTTTATAAAACGTCATAATGTTATATCTATTACATGGTCAATGAGAATAGAAAAAAAAACATCATTGTTATTGAGAAAACATTTTCAATGTTTTGTTTTTTTTTATTTCTATTCATATCTCATTTTTATTGCTATGACTGTTGTTAGTTTTCTTATTGTTGTTTAATCTCAGATAATTCCTGATTGAACAGATTTAGGATCAAAGACTTTCTAGCCTTCACCGTATTGTCTTTTCAGGAATATGTATTGTTATATATGTTTCCTTCCCAGACGTACGATCGACGGTAATATTTGTGAAAATTTTAGTTGGTATTTCTATCATATAAGCTTCAGGGAGCATACAAACAAGGAATGGGCAAACTTCTCCGAGAAGCGGGTCCGCAGGTACGCATGAGACACGGCTCATTATCAGGCAGATCACCCTAATGAAACAATTCAGGATAATTTTTCGTTAGGCGGGCCGTTCAGAAAGTCTCGCGGGCCACAGTTTGCCCGAGGCTAACTTAGACTCTACCTCTCTGATGGTGAGTGACAGAAAGTAAGGGAATCAGGTAAACAGGTGAGTTGTATATATATACATGTATATACATATGTGTGTATGTGTGTTTGTGTGTGTGTGTGTGCCTGTGTGTCTATGTGTATATTTATATGTGAGTGCGTTTGTATGAATATATATACACAAACACATTATGTGGGCGATATTTTCAATCGAGACGTTCCGATTGTATCTGATTCTTCAATTGCTTCAATTCTGTGTATGAGGGTACATTTACTAGATTGCTGACATAAATTAACGGTTTTTCTCATAGTATTCTTATGCCGTTTTCCATTATTAATAAAACGGTTGACATTTTTGACAACACGGGTATGCTAATGTAACTTAAAATAAAAGACAGCTACTAGGAAGGTCTATACGATCTAGAAAATTCTTTAAGATTCTAATTATCTTATATATCTACTTTTCATGAATCTCTCATTATTTAAAATTTCAACTATAGTGAACAATTTTAATTCACTGCCGGATAGCATTCTTTCTTTCTTTCTTTCTTTCTTTCTTTCTTTCTTTCTTTCTTAAACTTAGTGCTGTCACGTGAAATCTGTTATATATTTTCGATAGTTAATTCTTTTGCTGAGATCACTGTTCGTGCTATCTCACTTTATATGATGAACCTGAATATAAAGTATCATTTCTCATTTTTATATATATGTAACTGCCTGTTTATGTAAGTTATTAACACTAATTCTAATACTAATATATGTATATATATATATATATATATATATATATATATATATAT
>NC_068992.1:62609949-62615890 GCF_001194135.2 Octopus bimaculoides
AGAGGAGCACTCTGTTGGTTACGATGACGAGGGTCCCAGCTGATACGATCAACGGAACAGCCTGCTCTTGAAACTAAGGTGCAAGTGGCTGAGCACTCCACAGACACGTGTAACCTTAATGTAGTTCTCAGGGAGATTCAGCTTGACACAGAGTGTGACAAGGCCGGCCCTTTGAAATACAGGTACAATTCATTTTTGTCAGCTGAGTGGACTGGAGCAAACTGAAATAAAGTGTCTTGCTCAAGGACACAACGCGTCCCTGGGAATTGAACTCACGACCTTACGATCGTGAGCCGATTGCCCTAATCACTAAGCAATTTATAAGCAAACGCATATATACAGAGTGTAGCAAAACACTTCTGATTTATTAAAGGTTGACACAAATATTTTCAGTATATATGTACTCTCAGCAGAAACGAAGACTTTACTGATAAAAACGAAAACAACTCGAAGACATTCGCTACATGAAGTGCCAATGATAATCTCTCTAGCATCCGTAATTAGTTACCAATGCCCGTATAAAATACGGGGAGATTTTTCTGCCGCAACCTATACTTGCATATATTAGCTCTCACACAAATATGTGTATGTTATGAGATTGTGCGCGTCTTTCTATGTACGCATGTTTATTTATAGTTCTAGTGTGATTGTTTATGAAAGAACGTTTGCAATACACTTCAGATAATGATTTGATTGCAACACATCACTCGCATTTCCCATGTTGACCCCAAGAGCAGGAAATAACAGCAATTTATTCAAGCGCCAGATTGTCTCAGTAGGAAATAGAACTAGGTATATCCTGTGGCATCCTTACAAATAACGTATATAACTAAATGCATGAAAGCTTCCTTAATCTCTATATAGATTCATTGCCAAAACGTGTATAATGTAGGTTTAAATCGTATGTAATAAAGGTTCACACTTTATTAATAGAAGCTCAGTGAAGGCACTTGGTACACATATTACTGTCATGATGACAAGCTCCTGGTTTCGATTCTTGGGTCGACTGGGAGCACGTTGTATTCTCTAGTGAGGCGCTTCATTTCACGTTCCCCCATTCTTCATAATCGAAAATATGTACTTGCCTAATACTGGTGCAAGCCTCTCTCCCTCTCTCTTTCTCTTTCTCTCTCTCTCTCTTTCTCTTTCTCTCTCTCTCTCTCTCTCTCTCTCCCTCTCTTTCTCTCCAGCTATCATCACACTTTCAATGTTCTGCTGTGTCTGTCGCAGGATTACTCAATTTTGCGAGACGAGTGTGCCGGACCAACGTGAAATAAAGTATTTTGTTCAAGAGCACAAAGCATTGCCCTGTCCAGGAATCGAAATCACGATCTTAGACTCATGAGCGCAACACTCTAACCGCTAATCCATGAGCCTCCACCCATTAGGTAACATAACCTTAGCTATTATCATTTTATTCTTTTAGTCAAATGGTGCTGTTAAAACGAGTGATGGGTTAATTATCCATAAATGTAGACAACAGCCGGATTTGATCTCATCTCAAAGAACCGGAAAACTAACACAAGCCAACTGATCAAACGTATATTTAATAATAATAATAAAATGATAACGATAACGATAATAACAGTAATAATAATAATAATAATAATAATAATAATAATAATAATAATAATAATAATAATAATAATAATAATAATAATAATAATAACAACAACAGCAACATAAAGCGGCGAGTTGGCAGAACCAGTAGCACGCCGGGCAGAATGCTTAGCAGCATTTCATCCGTCTTTACGTTCTGAGTTCAAATTCCGCCGTGATCGACGTTGCCTTTCATCCTTTGGGGTCGATAAATTAAGTACCAGGGAAACACTGGGGTCAATGTAATCGACTAGTCCCCTCCCCCAAAATTTCAGGCCTTCTGCCTTTAGTAGAAAGAATCAATTATTAAAGTAAAAAGGAAAAAGAGATCTTTGCGGTTATCGTCACTGTCTACAATTTTGTTCCAACTGTTTTCAAATTTGGTTCATGGATTAAGTCTTGTATACTAATTATGAAAATAAAATTCATGTTTTCTGTGAATTCATAATGAAGAAGTTATTAGCCTTCAAATTTGCGAAATTTGGGTATTTTAGCCAATCAAAAGCGAGTATTTTACACACCACTATGAAGTTCTAATAGTATATTAAGCAAAGAAGCACCACGTGTTCCATAGCTGATTGCAGGGAACTCTGTTTCGATAGTAACCAAAGATGATGCGCATGCGCGCAATGAGTGTAACCACCAAATTTAGTGTAATCAACGAATCAAAAGTAGCTGCTCATCTTTAAAGCGTGGAAACAAATGCAGGTGTGGGAGACACCATTCCATGGTTGACTCTTATCTTTGTGATGTTATGTGGAGAAGGAGATATGAGAAAGATATTTTATGTTATAATATCCTAGAGTGTATTGCAAACTTTCGTTCTTGAGCTTTATAACTAATAAATGTCTGTTTTAAGCAATGTTTTGACAGTTATTTCTAGCAACTCCTGTTGGTTTGCTCGTAGCTTTTAAATATTTAACTTGTTCGAGAATCTTTTAATGCTTTTCACTTATTACTGGAGCTAGTTTAAAGTTTTGACATGCCTGTGCCTCCCATCCATTCTTTCTCGCTACTGTGACAGATGATGAAAGAGGCAGCGAACGCGCTCTGTTCTGATTGGCTGGAAATTCTGAAAATTATCAAAACCTTGAGCACCTGTAACATTTTCGCAAAATTTGTCTGGAATGAATGAATAACAAATTCGAATTCAGCATCAGAAGTAATATTTATATGATACGTTAAAAACATTTATTTTAAAAGATATCCACATGCACTGACGATAACCACAAAGATCCGGAAAAAGCATTTTGGTTGCATCTGGCTTCGATGGAGTTCTTTCATTGTAGGAAATAATTTTAGATAACACGTGTTGATTACTTGTCAGTTTGTCGTTTTCAATTAACAGGCCTTAGTTTCAAAACATCTAACACCAGATTTGCTTGCTATTTGACATTGTGTCATTCTTTCCAATAAGAAACTCATCGTTCATTCTTAGCACAATCCTCTCATTAGTTAGTGCCTGGTGGCAATGATAGCAAATCAATTAATCCTTTTGTTATGAAGTCAGCAACAATAAAACGAGAATCATATGACTTACGAAAAACAAAAGCAACCACAACATTAAGAATGATAATAATAATAATAATAATAATAATAATCTTTTCTACTATAGCTACAAGGGCTGAGATTTTGGGGAAAGGACTGGTCGATTACATCGATACCAATGTTTCACTGGTACTTAATTTATCGACCCCGCAAAGGACGAAGGTCAAACTGGGCCTCGCCGGAATTTGAGCTCAGAATGTAATAACAGAAGAAAGACCACTCCGCATTTCGGCTGGCGCGCTAGCGATTCTGCCAGGTGGATGCCTGGATAATAATTATTATCACTATCATTATTATTATTTCTACTCTAAGCATAAGGTCTTGAATTTTTATTTGGGGTAGGGGAGGGCTTGTCGATTACATCAACGGCAGTGCGTAACTGGTACTTATTTCATTTTACCCAGCGTCCTAACAATTCTGCCAGCGCGATGCCTTAACAACAGCAACAACAGCAACAACAACAACAACAACAACAACAACAACAACAACAACAACAACAACACTAATAATAATAATAATAATAATGATAATGATAATGATAATAATAATAATAATAATAATAATAATAATAATAATAATAATAATAATAATAATAATAATAATAATATTAATAATAATAATAATGGCAACAACAACAGAAATCTCTAGCCAAGCCCCATAACACGGAAGTGTCCCAAGTGATGGAATATTTATCCATATAACTATTTATCTATCTATCTATCTATCTATCTATCTATCTATCTATCTATCTATCTATCTATCTATCTATCCATCTATCTCTCTGTCTGTGTGTCTATATCTGCGCGCATACATGTTTCTGTGAATGCACGTGGCTTAGTGATTAGGGTTTTGTACTCATGATCTTAAATCTTATGATAGTCGTTTCGATTCCTGGATTGGACGATGCGTTGTGTCCTTGAGCAACACGCTTCATTTCATATTGCTCCAGTCCACTCAGCTGGCAAAAATGAGTGAACCGCCAACAGACCGGTGCCCTATCCAGGGTGTGGGGGCGGGGAACATATACGCAATAGAATCTGAGAAATCGGACCCATGAGTCTCAGGCTCAGGGAGGACTTTTTGATATATATAGAGAGAGCTAGCTAGAGAGACAGACAGGGAGACAGACAGATAGATAGATAGACAGATAAATTGATAGATAGATATTAGTCAATGAGCAAAAACGAAGACAACTTGAGAGACACAGTGCCTTTTTCGAGTGTTAGGGCGAGTTTTAGACGAAAGGATGTAAGTGCGAATGTGAAAGTTTGAACAAGTACAATTGACGGACAAGTATTAGCGCGGGAAGTAAAGATGTGAACGAGACGATGAGAAATGCGATAAACAAGAGACAGATAGGATACGTCTACCTGGGACCCTGAAGGATGACTGGTGGTTAAGAAAACGTTGCTTGAACGAAGTACTCTCAGAACCAATATATTTACACACATGGGATGTGACCCTATTCGCATCCCTGGTAACATATCTGTGACGTAATTATTTTATATTTTGTATTTTTATATAGAGTCTGACTAGCATGTCCTCAAATACCATCCGCACCCTATATATATGTATATATATATATATATATATATATATATATATATATATATATATATATAAGATCCAATGATCTAATTGTAGGAAGTTTGTAAACTTCAAGCAGTCCGTGGTCGGTATGAAAAAAAAAAACAACGTTCAGGAACAACAATAATTTACTAGCTTTGAATATTGTAGGCTTTTCCCAAATCGAAGTTCGATAAGCTGAAAAAAGTTTTTCATAACTCGGGTTAACAACTTGAGTTGTTATGAATGCGAATAAAATTCCAAATTGAGGAACTTGAGCTGGTAAAATCCAGGCAACATGTTCTCTGACAAGTAGATTACTTAATGAAATAAAAAGGGGTACTCAGCTAGTTTCTCATCAGGCCGAAGATAAGTTAATTATATGAAGGTAACATTATTGGTAAGGAATCGGCGGCGGCTTCATCTCGTATCCAAGAATTTAATTTTATCTTTGCTGAACGCTTCCTATACTGTGATGCCGTCGATGACCCTGTAGACCAATTCCTTCCTAGAAGAGCCAATGCCATTGACTGCATGATAGGTCGAGGTTAATTTTGTCAAGTCTTTTTTTCTCCTATTATAAACATAATGTAAATTTTAAAAGCTTGAAGGCTAGGTTGGAAGAAGTAAACCAACAATAAGAGAAAGAGAATACACCACCAGCAAATAAACATGAAAGAACGCAACAAAGGAAGATGCCATAAGATAATATTAATTAAATATGAATAATTAAATCACTTTCGTTTACTTTCAGATTCAAGAAGACTGGAAATACGTAGCCATGGTTCTGGATCGTCTGTTCCTCTGGATTTTCACAACCGCCTGTGTGGTCGGCACCTTCGGCATCATCTTACAAGCCCCTACCCTCTACGATAACCGCGAACCTCTGCAACTTGTGGATCCCACGGATAACTGTTACAGTAGTTATACGTCATGAAATATTTTTCTGTCTCTTTCTTTCCTGCTTTCCTTCTTCTTCTCATATATATATATACATATATATATATTTATATACATAAATGTATATAAGTGTATAAATACATATATATATAAATATGTATGTATATGTCTTAATATGTATATAAATTACAATAACAACATCAAATATTATAAGAATGGCTGTCTACGTTAGGGCGTATTCGTCAAAACATATTTTAAACTATGAGCATCAATACGATTTGGTGCTGTGCCTATTTAAAAAAAAATTCCATAAACACAACGGTATATA
>NC_068992.1:62616304-62618193 GCF_001194135.2 Octopus bimaculoides
TATATATATATATATACATATAGATACATAATCATAACATTCCACTACAACATTCTACAGAGTACAAGGACCAATTAATAAAACCAAACAAAAGAAATTCAATAAATAATGTTATTAGAAATTGAGAATACGGTATTGAAAATTTTAGAATGCGTTACTATTAATATACTTTGAATAGTATATAATTTACATATAACTATGGTGAAATATTTGTATGCACCTGATGTTATACATGTGCACACATGGATGCTTATGGGAACGAATATTTACAGTATATTATTTCATGCAGCGAACGTAATAGCAAATAAATCATGCAAAGCATAGCTATACATACATACATACGTACATACATGCATACATACATATATACATACATACATGCATACATACGTACGTACATACGTGTGTGTGTGTAGGAAAATTCGTTTTGGTGGTTGAAAATTCATCTGGGTCTTAAAACTTGTAACATATATCAAAGTACCAAACTGGTTTTGACATTTTTTTTTGTTTTCTATGCTAAAAAGAAAAATAATTAGGAGAGGCAAACAGGAAAATTGGGAAAAGCAAGCTTAAAAGATGAAATGTTCATACAAATTCCAATAGACAATACGTTTCAAAGAGATAGATTGTAATACAAGTCTAAATGTTCGATTAATTTCATAGCAGTCATACATGATGGAGGCTCAGTATGATTGAGGTATAGTAACAATTAGATACGATTAAGGTTTTAAAAGAGGAAGACAAAAAGAAATGAAAGAAAGAGTTAGGTGTTTTTATTAAATTAATGTTGTGGTTCATCGGGGAGGATTCTTCGTCGTTGGTTTTGTTAATGAGAGTTTGAACCTTTTAAAGCTAAAATTTCTTTGTATTTATAGGAGTTAAAGGCAAACTTTCAGGTTATGAATGGTTGTAAATTTGTTTTTGTCCGTCTACTATTTTGGCTGGCTGCCTGTCTGAATACGTCACATGTTTTTTGGATGTTCTCGTCACATATTTTGGTTGAGTAGAAATCCAACGTGTTGGTTGGTAGACTTCCTGTTGATGTCATTTGTTTGTCGTCTGTTTTGATCACTTATTTTTGACCAGTACTCTCATTGGTCGATTTTATACATACGTCATTTGTTTTTGTCAAATGTCTTCGTAACTTGTTTTTGGCTGACGATCGTGCACCGTTCCAGTGGGCTGATTTCCCTAAGAAGCCACCAGTTTAGATCAATCCATCGTATAATTGTTTTTTGTTGAGGGTCCAGAAAAATTCTAACTGGTTAAGCATAAGGTCTCGCCTGCAACTACTGTCTGAGAATCTGTAAGGCATCATTGTACATCAGCATGGAGTTTGGGTTTCCAATCCCGGAGACAGGTAGGTCTCGTAAACTTTTGATTCATGTTTGTTACTACTAGCCGTTTTGGCTTCAATAAATTGAGTTTTTTTCATTCTGGTGTGTTGTTATAGGGAAAAAACAAATAAATATTGAGCTGACAAAAGCACGTTTTCCCGATTTTCCCTTCTGTTTTAGATCTCGCCTAAACTTTTTCCCATTGGCATTGAAAAACAAAGAATTGCCTAAATTGGTTTGGTGTTTTAATAAGTCTGTCACAAAATTTAAAAACTACAACACGTTTTAAGACTCGGTTGCATTATCACCCTCACCCAATACCAACTATCCTATATTCATTCCTACATGGGACTAAAATTCGTTTTTCCATATATATGTATATACACATAGGCAGCTTGATAGAGTGCCAAACTAGCAAATATATATGGTAGATACGGATATCCATACCCATATATTTCTCACATACATGTATGATTATATATATATATATATATATGTATATACATATATATGCACATATATATATGTGTGTGTGTGTGTGTGTGTGTGTGT
>NC_068992.1:62618203-62618426 GCF_001194135.2 Octopus bimaculoides
TGTGTGTGTGTATGCATATATATAGAAATGGATACTTATTTCCATGAATATATGGTATATATATATATATATATATATATATATACACATATGTATATATATATATGTGGATATATATATAGTATAAGATAGCTAGTCAGATAGATATGGATACTTATTTTCATAAATATATAGTTATACATACATACATACATACATATATATATATATATATATATATATA
>NC_068992.1:62618940-62619640 GCF_001194135.2 Octopus bimaculoides
TATATATATATATATATATATATATATATATATATATATATATATATATATATATGTGTGTGTGTGTGTGTGTGTGTGTGTGTGTGTGTGTGTGTGTGTGTGTGTAGGTATACATAAATATATATGCAGGTACATGCACATACATATACACTTAGTAGTTAATGAATCGTATGGTACACACAAGGTAGTTTGCCGGAAAAGCACGTTCACTGGCGTAGTGTTCCTTGAGTATGAAGTTGATGTAATTAATGAGAGATGGAAGATGGAAGGTACGAGAATCTATAATGATTACTACAATCGCTTCGATCCATCTAGTCTGATTTTGTATTTATTTCTTTTTGTATCATATTTTGATTAGCATTGTTATTGATCTTCTATAACACTGAAGAGATATCCTTTCAACCTCTTGCAATTTCTATGTACTAAGACACAGTAGAAAACATGCTGTAACAAGTTGCTCGAAACGGAGTTTATTTCAACGTTATGTCTCTTGAAATCACCCGAAGAGACACATCTACACCGAGTGATACAACCAATCCAGTTGTACATTATCTCGCCCGCGAGGGATCGATGCGAGACGGGTCGAAGCGATTGTAGTGATTGAAAAAGGTTCTCGTATCTTCCATCCTCCTTCTCTCTAATTAGTTATATATATGCACATATATATATATATATATATATATATATATATATATATATA
>NC_068992.1:62620405-62623350 GCF_001194135.2 Octopus bimaculoides
TATATATATATATATATATATATATGCATACGTCGGTATGCTATTACTTATTGGTACTTGTAGCTAGCTGTGCAACCTAGAAAAGTTGGAGAATATTGCATGCGATTATTTCGTAGGCATCGCTTATAATATTTGATTGCTTTGAAAAATGGAAGGCTCACTTGATCATTTCCATAGCATTTGACACGTTCCATGAAGGACCAATACGTTCCTATATCAAAAATCAAATTTTGGAACAAATTTCCAATCCAATTTCTCCAATATTTTCATATGAACCAACATATTTCATTCCCCAGCAAAATGCTGTTTTTAAAAAATAATATAATGATATATATGAATATATAAATGTTAATTGAAATTTTTCCCTCTCAAATTATGATTATATCACAAATATATTTAAAGAGCTTGAAAATGTTAAACAAGAATATTAACAACATCCCATAGTAAAAATCTGACAAAATTTTAAAGCAAAATAGACCTGACTTTATTTATTGACTTATTTATTTATTATGCGCTTTTCAACATAAACTCTTTTAGGAAATTAATCTTGAATTATTAATATGAAATATTAAATTAAAATCTATGGCAAAACATATTAACAAAAAGAAAAAATAAATAAATATAAATTATGGAAATGATGTTTTTAATTTCAAATTCAAAGAATGTAACTAATTCCACTTTATTCGATAATAATGTGAACGATTCCCAATTGAGTGATAATAATTAGCTATTAATTATCTGATGACTGAGCATTGATCGACATAACTAATATTTCTTTTATATTATTGCTATTTAAAATATAATTACATACGTCACAAGCAATGTTCAGGTGAGGAAAGACTTCATATTTTGATAATTCAACAAGGGTTGGAAGAAAAAGTGATAACTTCTGTATTTTCCGGCAAAGAATATAAATTTTATATGTGTCTACATTATACTTCGTCAACTTGTACGCTAGAAAATTTGGTAGATTCAAGTCAATGAAGGAAAGAATAATATGGGATGGTAATGAGCGGAAGATAATTGATTATATGCTGGTCTATATATAAACAGCTACCAAAATCGAGCCTGTTAATAATTTCCTCAGTATATATCCGATATGCTAAAATAGTCCCCAAATATGTTTTAGACAACACTCCCTCTCATAATTTCGACATCGTGCCGAAGAACGACACATGGTGTGTGAATTAGTTGAATTCCGCTACTGGATTGTCAGAGTTTTTTGTGAGAGTAAGCGAAGCATTTCTTACAAGTTTCGTTTATGTGTACTTTTATAAATCAGCACCTTGTTGTCTGTAATCAATTTTTAAGTTCTTAAAAGACAGAATGAGAAAGAAAGAAAGAAAGAAAGAAAGAGGGATGAGACAAAGGGCAGACTAAGTATAATACATATCAGCCCCAAAAGGTTAATGAATAAAGTTGACCTCAGTGGGATTTGATCTCAGCTCACCAGAGCTGGAACAACCCTGTAATGGATTCTTAACCAACCTTTCTTAACCAACCCTGTAATGGATTTGCCAATATGTGATTACGACAATAGTCTGCACTTTAAAAAATATTCTGACTGGAAAACGTAATTTTGGTTGGTAGTGGATCTCCGTTGTTCAATGTTGAGGATTTAGCTGTTTGACCAGATTGATTATCTGTTCCTTAAATTAACATTTGAGCGTATTTCACAAACACATGTACCGTTAATGTAATTCTAAGGCAAAATAAAGAAGGCAGACGCTGTGATAAGAATTTTGATTGTGAATTACAGAGTTCACACCGACGGATTTCTATACATTTTCCGTCTACCCACTTTCACTTTGCTTTGTCTGAAACCGTAGAAAATTATATTTTCTTTATAATGTCTCGCGGCGAGATCGAACGTAAGACTACATTGTTGTGAAGTAAAATTCTAAATTATTCGGCCATCTTACGCCAGTCTTGAAAACAAAATTGCTTAAAGAAAAGAAAATACAGTATAGACATATTTAAAATGTTTTTCAAAATAGGAAATGCACAATCAAAGAGAAGAATCGAAGTTAAACACCAGTGAATAGACAAATTGCAAAATAAATAAATACGTAATATATAAATAAATAAATAAATAAATAAATGCAATTCAAAATAACACAATCAAAGCAGAAAATATCAAAGGAAATTTGAAAATGTCTATTCAAATCATTTGAGATATCCTATTATTTAATTAAATACCATTAAGTTAATTATCAAATCAATTACACAAATTCATGCCTTTTTCGTATATCAATTATTTCCCCTTATTACATGATATTTTTAATTAAGCAAATTATATTGGCAAAAATATTGGAAGCTGTTTTTCTATATGTAACATAATTTTTCTTCACTTCTGCACGTATGGCTAGTCCTTACAATGCTAATATGATCTAATAGACCGAAACATGTCCATAGTTGTCTTTCCTTGACTGTGTAACACGTATTTTTGAGATTGTAATTTTAGATTTCTAGAAATTATCTCCCTTTTCTTTTAATGGTTGCTATCAATTACTGCTAGACATTTCTGGTCTTTTTTAGAAAAAAGGAAACTAAAAAACAGCTAAATAATTTTTTTAATACATTACTTAACGAACTGTCGCATACAACCATCAGTATACCATACATGAACTTAAACACACATATCCACGCAGACACACGTGCACATATACATACAAACACATATATACACGCACACGCACATATACATGCAAACACACATAAACATGCGCACACACATGTACATACACACACACATACACACATTCATATACATATGCTTTATTTTTCAAACAATATTTCCATCCTAGTATAATATTATAATATAATCCTTTTTAATTTTATTTTCTTCAACTGTGTTCTTTTTGCCAGAATAGCCGAAAACTTTGACGAAATTGAATTCTAGACATTTTCTATCAATTATTTTATTACATAAAATGCTGGGTTAT
>NC_068992.1:62623489-62624603 GCF_001194135.2 Octopus bimaculoides
TATATATATATATATACATATATATATATATATATATATGTATGTATATATATGTATATGTTATATACATATATAAGTATATGTATATATTTACCTATTTATCTGTATATACATGTATATGTATATCTATCTATCTATTTATTTATCTATTTATCTCTCTCTCTCTCTCTCTCTCTCTCTCGCTCTCTCTCTCTAAACATATATATATATATATATATATACATATATATATATATGCATATATATATATATATATATATATATATATATATATATATATATATATATATACATGTACGTATGTATGCATATGTATATAGGATAAACGCATTCATGTTTTAAAATTTCATTTTATTTTGTTCTACACCTGTTTGTATGGTTTCAATGTAAACATGTAAACATCATCAATCATTTAAGTGTTGTTAGTTGATGCATTATTAATACCTAATTATTAAATGAGTTATTAATTTGAATGTGATGTGTAAGGTGTTTCATCAGGAGCAAATTTTTAGTTTAAGGACTGATTCAATCTATACATTATCAAAAGCATCAACTTATGTATTCAAACAGATACACACATCTGGTTGTATTATCTAATAAAATCTCAGAGGATTTATCTTAGAAATTAATATAGAATCTCAGTATTTACCGCAACAAATTTAACGCCTCGCTAATATTTCTACATTCCAATCCAAGTGATAATAGAACTACCAAACCCGCAGACACAGCTCTTAGGTACCAAACTTTGTTAATACTGGTAAATCGCATACTGATAAGATACATTTTTTTAAGGCGGTCGGCATTTTAAATTACCTTTGATATTTTAAAATGGTAGAATATTGGACAATCTGTTGCTCATGTTGTCAAGTTCGGAAATCTCAAAATATGATGCTAATAAAAAAAAATATAACTCGTTTTCGCAAAATAATATGAAATTCTACTGCCCGTTGTATACATATATATATATATATATATATATATATAAATATATGCATACACAGACGCGCACACACACACATACACACACACATACACACACACACACACACACACACACGCGCGCGCACATACATACACACATACATTTATACAGAAATATATACACAGATATATA
>NC_068992.1:62625653-62628641 GCF_001194135.2 Octopus bimaculoides
ATATATATATATATACATAGTCGTTCGAAATGCGATGGGACGTTACAACATTCCAAATATGTTATCGTCGAGATTATGTCTCAGTAGCTGTGTATGAACCCCTAGCGTTGTGTGAAGGGGCGTAGCTTAATGGTTAGGGTATTCGGCTCACGATCGTGAGTTCGATTCCTGGCGGGGCAATGTGTCCTTAAGCAATACATTTCATTTGCTGTTGCTCCAGTCCATTCACTTATCACAAATTAGTTGTTCCTCTAATTCTGAGGGGCCTAACTTGTCACATTGTGTGTCACGCTGAATTTCCCAGGTAACTATGCTAAGGGTACGTGTGTCTGTGGTGTATTCAGCCACTTGCACTTTAACTTCACAAGCAGACTGTTCCTTTCATCGAACCAACTGCGACGCACGTGGTCGAAACCAATGAGAGTCGAACACTCTTACGTAGACCTTTCCTGCGCGTACTCTCCTTCAGGCAACATACATCTGGATTGCATTCGAATTTAGAAGCATTGATTTCTCTAATCGAATATTTATCCGTAGCTGCATTGATATTAAAAAATAAAATCAAAGTTTACGGTATTATATGAAATGTTTTAATATATTCAGTAATTTTAACGAACATCTGTATAGAATTGGTATAAACAAACGTGGTAGAAATAGATAGCAAAATTATTATTCAGATCATTTTCATAGTGTATTTAAATACATATATTACCCTTACCATCATATCCTCGTAATACATATTCATAATTATTAATATTATTGATTATAATGCATACACATATACGTATTGTCAGTGCTATTACAATATATAATTATAACTATTACCATAATATATTTCAATATAATTATAAATATAAATAAAGCAATATAAATATAGATATTAATAACATACATGTTACTTCTGTTATATAGAAGAGTAAAATAGTCGTTTCTACTAATACCACCACCATTACTAAAACTATTCTTCTTCAAAGTCATCTAAGATTCGTTTCATTTTTTATCCTCCAGGTGTCGGAAATTAAGGTACCAGTCAAATACTGGGATCAATATAATCGACTGTACCATTTTACTGCAAAATTTTTGATTTATACCTATGTTGGACATTCTCATTACGAATATTACTACTATTATTATTATTCAAATTACTTGTTGTTGTTATTATTTTGGTTGTTGTCATTATCATAATTTTCATTATGATTATTATTATCATTATTTTTTATTATTATTATTATTATTATCATTATTTTTATTATTATTATTATTACTATTATTATTATTATTATTATTATTATTATTTTCATCTTCAACACCATCCTCATCATCATCATCATCATCATCACCATCATCATCATCATTATTATTTAGGCAAAATGTTTGGCGGCATTTCGATGGTCCTTTCGATCTGAGTTCAAATTCCACCAAGGTTGACTTTGCCAATCATCCTTTCGAGCGCGATTAAATAAGTACCAGTTAAGCACTGGGATCGACTTAATCCCTTCCCCAAAATTTGAGGCTTCGTGCTTCCAGAAGATAGGATTATTGTTATTATTATTATGATGATGACGATTATTATTATTATTAGTAGTAGTAATATTAATATTATTATTATTATTATTATTATTATTATTATTATTATTATTATTATTATTATTATTATTATTATTATTATTGAGTGAGAGAGCAGTGTATGCTATCAAACGTGACACAGGGGTAAGATATATGAAGTCCCGTATACCCATCATGACTACCCGTCTGATAAGGGTACACCAGGCACATGCATCACAACCATATGTGCGTGACATGGTGATCTCATATCAAGATAAACAGCGCATGACCTCGCAGGTGGGGCCCAGTTAGAATTTTCTTCAGGTCGAGTAGCCCATCCCGCTCAAAAGGTCCCAGAATATGGGTTGTTTAAGGATGCTGAACAAAACACCCATATTTCCAGAGGTGAGTTATCCAAACACAGAGAATTCCTCTCAACACATGGCTATGATGTTCCCCCACTACTTCTGCTCGTGATCAGAGATGCACATATCGTCAGCCAATAAGGGATATGCTCAGTTGGTTATGGTCAAACAACTGACAAGCAAATCTGTGGTATTGAGCAGAATACTTGCTGTAGCACGTTTCATACCAAGACAAATCAATGTACATGATAACACTTCCAATCAGTTGAGATCAGAAGCTATGAGAGCTATTGTCTAGTACTGCGTCAGGGCATTTATTATTATTATTATTATTATTATTATTATTATTATTAGTATTAGTAGTAGTATTAGTATTAGTAGTAGTAGTAGTAGTAGTAGTAGTAGTAGTAGTAGTAGTAGTAGTAGTAGTGTTGCGGTGAGCTGGCAGAATCGTTAGCGCGCTGGGCTAAAAGCTTCTTAACGATATTTCGTCTGTCGCTACCTTCTGAGTTCAAATTCCGCCGAGGTCAACTTTGACTTCAATCCTTTTGAGGTCGATAATTCAAGTACCAGTAAAATACTGGGTTGATGAGATCAATTCTCCCACTCTCCACAAAAATCCTGGCCCTGTGCCTATAGTAGAAAGGATTATTATTATTATTATTATTATTATTATTATTATTATTATTATTATTATTATTATTATTATTATTAAGGTGGCACGGTGGCAGAACAGATAGCGCGCCCGAAAACATATTCTGAGTTCAAACTCCGTGGAAGTCCACTTTGCCTTTCTTCCATTTGCGGTCGATTAAATGAATACCAGTTGAATGCTGAGGTCGATATAATTGGCCCTACCCCCACCCCAAACTTGCTGGGCTTATGCCGAAATTTGAAATCACCATCATTATCATCATCGTCGTCGTCGTCGTCATCTTCATCATCAGAATCATCATCATCATCATCATCATCATCACTATTATTATTATTATTATTATTATTATTATTATTATTATTATTATTATTATCATTATCATCATCATCATCATCATCATCATCATCATCATCATCATCATTA
>NC_068992.1:62628651-62634260 GCF_001194135.2 Octopus bimaculoides
ATTATTATTATTATTATTATTATTATTATTATTATTATTATCATTATCATCATCATCATCATCATCATCATCATCATCATCATCATCATTATTATTATTATTATTACTATTATTATTATCATTATTATTATATTAATGTTTATGTTTATCATTATTATCAATATTACTACAGTGGAGAGCTGGTATAAATCGCTACAGCATCGCAGAAAATGCTTTGCAGCATTTGTTCCGGCGCTCTACATTCTGAGTTTATATCCCGCCGAGTGCAACTTTGTCTTTACTCCTTTCGAGGTCGAAGAAATGAAATACCTGTTAACTCATTGGGATCGATGGAATCGACTTAACCACCTCCACTCAAATTTGGCCGCTTAATATCTAAATGAGGAACAATTTCAAAGTGACGAGTTGGCAAAATTTACTCAAGTGTTGAAGAAGTTATTTGCCGGATTTTCGTGTGGCTGTTTACGTTCTGATTTCAAATAACAACGAGGACAAGCCTTTCCTCTGTTGAGTGAGGGCTTACAGTCTGAGTTGAAATTCCGCCGAGGGTGACTTCGCCTTCCATCCTTAGACATCGATAAAATAGGTGTCAGTTAAACTCTGGGTTCGATGTAAAAGCCACTGGCCTTGTGCCTAAATTATTATTATTATTATTATTATTATTATTATTATTATTATTATTATTATTATTATTATTATTATTATTATTATTATTATTATTATCATTATTACTATTATCATTATTATTATTATTATTATTATTATTATTATTATTATTATTATTATTATTATTATTATTATTATTATTATTATTATATTACGCTAGTGCATGGTAATTTAGTTAGCAGTTATTTAATCTTGACTTTTGATGACAGTAAGCCTCCTTGAATCCCAAGAATTTATCTTAGGAATCTTGCAGAATATAGTCTTGGCACTTTACCGCAGGTCAACAATGCGAGTTCTAATTCCACTCTCTTTCAGTCTTTTAAGCAGTATTTTGGCTGTTGCGCCAAGGGCATCAATCGTTGTCTTCGTTTTCCTGCCTCCTCTGGCTAGGTTCTGATATTTCTCAATGTTTTCAATTCCTTTGGTATCAACTCTGATATCACTGTTTGTTTATTTTGTCTTCTATAATTATGTCCGACTCACTTGCTTCAATAATATGGTCAGTCTTTAGGGGGAAATCACACAAGATCTTGTAATTGTGGTTCATGTTCAATCCACTTTTCTGGTAATTTGAATCCTCACACTCGGCCAGCATCCCAATGCATACTTTTGCAATACACTGTCATGTCTGCTTTAACACTCCTTTTATTCTAGTATACTGCTAGTATACTGCTATACTTACTCAAAAGAAGATTGATATCTTTGGCTTCTTTCCTGCACATTCTACATTTGCTGTTTGAGTTTTGTCGATCTTTGCCTTTATCAGATCTGTTCTTAGTGCTTATTTGTGAACGACCATAATTAGCGTTTCTGTCTCTCGTTTTAAGTTCTTGTCCGTCAACCACAGTCAGCGAGCTTTAGATCCAACATTCTCGATTTGTTGCACGAATTGGCCATGTTGTTTCATTTCTTACCATTAGTTTGTTCTGTTGTTCTTCCATCCTGCACGATATAATTTTTCAGATCCAGTATCGCAGTACCAATAGTGTCTTCCGCGTTTAGTAGTCCACTGCCACCTTACTTTTTTTTGGCAGATATAGTCAGCTGGTATTGCCTTTAGAATAGAGTGCACTGTGAATTGTGAGCAGCTTTCAAGCTCATCTATGCAAATTCTTTAACTCGACCTTTGTCCATTTCAGAAAGGGATCAGAGTGTCTCAATATGAGCTTAGCCCGTGTAAGTAATTTCGCTTTCAGCACCTTCCTAATTCTCATCTTGTACGCTTTAGTGTCTTTTGCCATCTCATTTCTCCTTCCATTATCTTATCGTCTTGCAGCACACCTATTTGTGCCCCTCATTCTACCATAACCTTAGGATTCTGGCAGTATATAGTTTAGTAATTTTCTGCAGGTCGGCTATGCGAGTTTCAATTCGAATCTCTCTCAGTCTTTTAGGTAGTGTTTTGGGTTTTGTGCCAAGTGTAAAAATGACTACAGGAATAATTGTTGCCTTGGTCTTCCACAGTCTTC
This sequence comes from Octopus bimaculoides, assembly GCF_001194135.2. Taxonomy (NCBI): domain Eukaryota; kingdom Metazoa; phylum Mollusca; class Cephalopoda; order Octopoda; family Octopodidae; genus Octopus; species Octopus bimaculoides. The sequence goes on from NC_068992.1 coordinate 62,630,787, forward strand.
TTTCTCTGGCAATACCCTCATAATTCTCAATATTTTTCATTTTCTTTGGTATCGACTCTTTTCTCATAGGAAATTGCTTCTCATCCGGATCTCATGATGTTTGTTTCTTTTCTCCTCTATAATCATGTCTGATATTCTTACATCAAAAGGTATAGTCAATTTTTATGATAAACTCCTACAAGGTCTTGTAAATCTCAGTTGTTGTTGTTATTATTATTATTATTATTATTATCATTATTATTATTATTATTATCATTATTATTATTATTATTATTATTATTAAGCTGTACGCTTGTGCAGAATGAATAAGGATACAAACAAGATTCATATATACAACGTATGGTATGTATCTAATAATCTATAATGAATTATATTGTTGATCTTTGTGCACAGCTTCCTTTATGTAACTATGGACGCTGCATTGATGAACCGTTAACGATTTCATTTTGCAATCCCGACGACCAGGGTTGAGTCTCAGGGCATGGCATCTTGGGCAAATATATTTTCCTATAGTCTCGAGTTGAGTTAAGATTTGTGAGTGAAATTTGTGAACGGAAGCTGTGAGGAATTTCCACTCGTAATTCAAGGGACCAATCAGGTCAAGCCGGAAGTCAAGATAGTTCAGCTTAGGATTTGCTTTATTTTACACAACAAACAGAAGGAAAAAAAGCACTAAAGCATGAAAAGAAACAGCAAAGAAAGCCTCACGAAATGCAAAACTAATGCAGATTCCCTACATTCCTAGAAGTCAGTCTTGCTCTTATTTCAAGAACGCGGATGTGTACAGGATAGAGAAATGAAATCTTGCCTGAATACATTGAAAACATAACAATGTTTTCAAATTTTGCCACAAGGTTAGAAATTATAGGAACACCAATCATGGTGTTCAGCTGGTTCTTATTTTGCGTATTCTCAAATGGTAGAAGGTAAAGTCGACATTGGTGGCATTTCAACTCCCAACGTTAAGTGCCAAATGAAAGACTGCTAACGCTTCTGCCAGCTCGCTGGCTTAATAATAATTATAATCCTTTCTGCTATAGGTGCAAGGCCTGAAATTACTGGCAAGGGAGATAACCAATTACATTGACTCCAGTACTAGACTGGTACTTATTTTATCAACCTCGGTATGCAATGTCGACCTCGGTGGGATTTTGAACCCAGAATATAAAGATGAACGAAATGCACTAAGCATTTCATCCGGTGTGCAAAAGATCTTTCCAGCTCGCTGCCTTATAATAGCAACAGTAATAATAATAATAATAATAATAATAATAATAATAATAATAATAATAATAATAATAATAATAATAATAATAATAATAATAATAATAATTCTTATTATTATCATTATCATTACCATTATTATTATTATTATTATTATTATTATTATTATTATTATTATTATTATTATTATTATTATTATTATTTTATTATAATTATTATTACTTTCAAATTTGGCGCAAGGCCAGCAATCTTAGGGAGATGTATAATACAATTCATCATCCTCAGCGGAATTTGAATTGAGAACGTGGTAATGCGGAATACGTGACAGAAGTTTTTCATTCTCACTCGTCTAACGATTCTGTCGATATATTATCCGTTGGTGTTCCTTATTTAGATATAGATCCAGTGATTTGAGCGCCGAGGAAGGATAAATCGATACTGTCGACGTCCACCTTATATTATCTCCTCGTTGGAACGAAAAGCAAAATTGATCTCAGCTGATTTTGAACTCACAATGTTTTTGTTTGGACATATGAGGATTCAGGCAATCCGACATAATCACAAGATCAAACTCCTTAGGTTACAGGAGTTGTGAATTATATCAACCTTAGAAGATCCCTGGTATTTTACCGATTCCGAAACAAAAATCTAATTTATACTCGATATTATTTGAAATGAGAACCTAAATTGAACAATAATAATCATGAATAATTATTCCTACCGTTGTCTTGACTAAAAAAAAGCTTAAAACCTCAGGCCACCTAACTGTAATAATCTACCCTGAAACAACTCCAACTGTCTACTCTTGTTGGAGGGTGAACTTAAGTAATAAGGCGAACGAACGTTGGTTTAGATTGCTGTGTTAAATGCAATGAAATATAAAACAACATAATTCTTATATTGAGCTTCTCTTATGAGCGAATTACGCTGCTATATTTATATGTATAGGTACGTATATACAAACACATACGAATATAGATATAAATATATCTGCATAATTATATATATATATATATATATATATATATATATATATATATGTGTGTGTGTGTGTGTGTGTGTGTGTGTGTGTTCTGAATTACATATATTTTACTGTAATAAAGGGGAATGCAGAGAATTCACATGAAAACAATATGAAAATATGACGCAGATTCAATTTTTGAATCAAGCTAAGTTCTTTTTCTTTTATCAATTCCAATCATATCACATTAAATGCTATCTGGCCACTCATAAATATCTCGAGCTCCCATACACTTTAAGCTAATAAGCCTTGACGTGCCTCATTGATATAAAAACCAGTTTGGATGGTATTGATCTTCCAGTGCATATGGCACTGGAAGTAAAACGTTCGGAATGAGTAAAACTTTCGGAATCGGTAAAGGACAGTGCTAAATTACCTTGCAGCTTTTACGTCTGCACTCCTAGATTTTGAGTTCAAATTTCTTGGGATTTTCTCTTTGGCATTCCTTTTTTAGTCTTTATTTCGATTGTACCCTACGGGGAAAACTTATGCAGTTGCAATGAATATGGAAAGCAAAAATCATGCTATGAACAAACCTAAAAGATGCAGATTTATTTGTATTTTAAAATGGACAGATTTTCATTTAATTACACATGTATTGGTAATTCCATTCCAGTTAGAACGCACATCAAAACGTCAAGTTTCCTTTATTCATATACGCTCTGGGTTTCACTTTGCTTTTTATGTGAAACAAATATGTAAATGTATGCAAGAGCATGGGTTTTTGTGTATGTGTATATATATATATATATATATATATATGTATTTACACACGTGTGTGTATATATATATATATATACACACACACATGTACATGCTCACATTAATATACGCATATATATACATACATATATGCATATATATATGTTAATATATATGTATATATGCATATATGTATATGTATTTATATATACACATATATATGTATATGCATATATATATACACACATATATACTTATATATATATGTATCCATATATATATATATATATACATACATATATATGTAGATACATATTTATATAAGAAATGTATATATATATATGCATATATATAATATATATATACATACGCATGCACTCATTAACATACGCATATATATTTATATATATATATATATATATATTTATATATGAATGTATATATATATATGTATATATATAACATATATATATATATATGTGCGTATATATGCGTGTATATATATATATATATATATATATATATAT
>NC_068992.1:62634281-62635055 GCF_001194135.2 Octopus bimaculoides
ATATATATGTATATATGTATATATGTAAGAAATGTTTATGCATAATCAAATATACCAAATATACAAAAATAAATAAATTATATTATTATAATGACATTCAAATTTTCATGAACTTGCCAAAGCTTGCTTAAGGTAGTCTCATAGATGGAAAAAAAAACATTAAAAAAAGAAGCAAAAAATCTATCCACGAAAACAGCAACAACAATAGTAATAAATATTACTGTTATTTTTTTTTCTTTAAAGTTATTAATCTCTCAATGGTTATTTTCTAGAGTTTTCTACCTATGTATACAATCCTGGTATTACTTCAGTATCTGCGATAATGCTAGCATGGTATGTCAATTGGTAAGTGTCACGTGGCTGCATACGAGTCACGGCACTTATGGACGTCGTACAGGTTTAATTAAATAAAAAGGAAAAAAATGGAATATTATTATCTTGATTCGTATGCCCTTATATTATGTCTTCTTGTAAACGTGTTCGTATGTTATTCTGTGTACGTGTTAAGTATCTGTTTGTGTGATAGTGTAGAAGGTGCATACGGGTCACCTGTTAATTCGAATTGACTGCATAATAACGCTCATATTTCTATATTTGTATATGTATTATACATGTATATAATCACACATACATATATACAAACATATATATATAAACACATCAACACCGGTTGACAAGCAGTGGTGGGGAATAAGCACAAAAACAAACACACACACACACTGACACACACACACGCGCACACAGAGACACACGTATATATATATATATATATAT
>NC_068992.1:62637665-62640274 GCF_001194135.2 Octopus bimaculoides
ATATATATAAATATATACATACATACGTTTAAATGTATATAAATTTAAAAGTGCTTGTATATTAATGGGTGATTATTAGAACAACTACTTATACAATAAGTTCTATATTATTATTATTGTTGTTGTTGTTATTATTATCATCATCATCATTATTATTACTATTATTACTGTTATTATTATTATTAATATTATTATTGCCATTAATATTATCACGTTCTTTATCGTTAAGTACACTTTTGTTGTTATCCGTAACTTATATTTCCAACTATATATTATAGTTTCTGAGTGATGTATAACGAATCAAACCGTTTTATTCTTCATTCCATCAATGCACTGTTTTCTAGCATCTGATGTCTCAATATGAAAAAAAAAAAAAAAACCCTTTCTGCATTTTCTCCATGGCAGCTATATTTGTTTACCATGAAATTTTGTGGAATTTCATTCATTTGCAGCATGGAAAAAGACAGCATCACCGCCATTCCAAAGTATAAATACACTAATGCACACACACACACACACACACACACACACACACACACACACACACACACACACACACACACACACACACACAGAAATACACATGTTGACAGTATGAGAATTTGGAAGGTTCGGACAACCGTGAATCAATTTTTGGGAATGGTGATAAAAAAAAATTTAAATATAGTGTTAATATGTTTTGCATTGAGAAAAGTCGAAAGCTATCTGTAGGATTCGAAAAGTTGAAGGCTACCCGTAGGATTCGAACTGACATCACTTTTAGACATGACAGGCTAGAACACCATTGGACCAAAGAAATCCTTAAAGTTTATCCCTTTCCGAAACTCTATTCTTAGCAATGAAAATTGTATGTTGTTGTCGTCATAAGAACGTAGAAACCTCGAGTACATGAAATAAGTTTTGTATTCAGTGTTTTGGAACGACGAATCTCAAAGCCAATTAAGCTACAAATGGTAACCCATAAATATTGTATTAAAAAAAACCATTTCGATAAAAAGAAAGTCTAAAACTGTCTTCTCACAGCCTCATTTTAAATATAACAGTATTTCTCTACTAAAGTTTTTACTAGTTTGCGGTTACAACGATCGTAATGCTTTAAGCTTTTTTTTTTTAACAATGAAGTGTGTAACAGAAGAAGTAAAGAAAGCCACGACATTACAAGAGGACAGAATAAAATGTTCATTCTAAAGCATTTGAATAACTTTGAATACATTTAATCTTTCTCTTTCTCGATGTTTCCTATTCCATTCATCAATCTGCGTGAGTATTCGGCAAATAAATACGTATAAAATGTAATACACACTGACACACATGAACAGGTACATGCACGCGTATAAGCATAGAAATACATAGAAACCCATGGGCAGTAGGGTGTCAGTTCATCTAAGCGACATGGTCAATCATCAATAACAAAGCATCGGCTGCTGCGAAAGCATGTGGATGGCTCTGGCGGAAAAAGATATAATGAAGCAGGTTAGTAGAAGGCAGCTAGATCGAGTCATTTGAATGAGTGGATATGTCACGTGAGACCCGAAACAATCAGGAACTCTACAGTATCATACTGAAGATGCGTACAGGCGTTGTATATGTATTTTGAACTCAATACAACTCTATCTATCTATCTATCTATCTATCTATCTATCTATCTATCTATCTATCTATCTATCTATCTATCTATTACTGTGTGATACACGATCCCTATTGATCGGCCTTTCCTTTTCTTTTTTTTCGATCCCTTTTGATCGAACTGCCCCTTTTTCCCTTCCTACGATCCCTTTTGATCGACACCACCAATTTTTTTTTTTTTTTTTCCTTCCTTCCCCCTCCCAAAAAGAAAAGCTCTACATTGTATTTGTCCCATCTTCGTTGAGCCCTGTGTGGCTAATAAAAGAAATGTATCTATCTATCTATCTATCTATCTATCTATCTATCTATTTATTTATCTATCTATCTATCTATCTATCGATAAATTTTACTAAATACATGTATATGTGTGTGCTAGTGTGTGTGTGTTCGTTTGTCCCGCTCTACAGATAGAGAGCCGCTGTTGGTTTCTTTAGGTTCCGTAACGAGCAGTTCGTCAAAAGAGGCCAATAGGAAAAGTGCCAGACTTGGAGTCCATTTTACCAATTAAACCGTTCAGGGCGGTCCCCAGCATGGCCGCGGTTTGATGCCTAAAGCCAGTATATGGATAAAAACAAAGAATTATAAACCGCATTTGATGACAAAAGATACGTGAGCGCATAAGACGCACCCCAGTTTAAACTGCGCATATTCATGATCAAATAAATAAGGTTCCATTCTGTTAAAGGGACAAATTCGCACTTAACGGGCAGGGTAATGTTTAAAGTCAATTATTTTAATTGGAAAATGTCTTTCGTCTTGCTTGCTATCAAATACAGTATTCATGATTTTATTCGCACACATACACACCCACACATTTCGATGTGGTCTCGCCCTCGGTGTCATATTACAAGAAGGGGGACCACTCTTATTCTGTTGCAGATATTTTTTTGTCTCAAACGACGTCTCAAGAAGCCTACAAATTCATGTAAATGGAACTGAAAACAAAAATTAGAAATTCCCGATATCTATTCTGATATATATAT
>NC_068992.1:62640415-62642297 GCF_001194135.2 Octopus bimaculoides
TTCATATATATATATATATATATATATACATAGACCACACACGCATACGCACACAACACACATATTTACTATGGTACCCTGCATACTCCACCCTGAGCTGGAAACATCCAAGTTAGTCATGTCGAACACTGCTCATAGCGATATAAGAAAAGGAAGACGTCGTTATACATCTACAACTAGGATCGTAGACTCTGGCCTGGAACCTATCCAGGACCTCGAAGCAATAATGTTGGACAGAGAAGTGCGGCGGGAGAAGTTTGTTGCTGCGGCCTGGATTGGAACTTGGCCAGAAAAATGAATAAATGGCAAATAAGAAGCAAATTCTCAAAATAACCAACCCGGGTCTTTCATGCGAAACTGCGTCTATATTTCATAATTTAATTTATTAAAGACATTACTGCCTGAATATGCAACGCAGGAAAGCCTTTTTTTACACAATTAAATATTGTAAATTTATCTATCTATTTATCTATCTATCTACATAGATACATACATATAGAGGCTGTTAACTGAAGAACTTAAAATCATCGAACGAGATATTAAAGAAAGATTACCCTATCAATGCTGGATTTGTTTTGTTTAAACTGATATTTCGAATGTGGTTCTATCGTTTAGTTACCTCTATTTTAATAGTTTTTTACTGAGCGAAGCGCCTTCGTCACCACTTTGCTTCTCTTAATGCTCACAAAAATTCAAGAGCTGCACAAAGGGGAATAACTCAATATTTTAACCAACCTGTCTATTTCTTTTTGCAAACGCTAATACTTTTAAAAATAAACATTGGATTATATTGATATAAGTGTAAAAATTGGTTGACTCATTATGTCAGTGAGATGTGCGGTATTCATGCGTATTTCCTGGTTAAATAAAAGCTGAGTGAAGTGAATTTCAACTTCATTTCTACAGGAACTCATAAGTTGTACTTCATCGGTAACGTCAGTGAAACTATAAGACTTAAAAGTTATTATAAATATCAGTTGTAAATACCAATCCCAGGACTTAAGTTACTAGGCGGAAAGAGAGTCTTTATACACTTCTAAGAAACAAGGTACATAGTCACATAGATAAACTTCACATTCAAATTTTTAACAGAATCTGTGTAAGAAATAACATTTTCTTAAAATAAGGTAGGGTCGCATAAGTTCTATAAGTTGAGGTTAGTCATGAGACTACTAGATAAATATACTTCCTCTGACTAGTTGCTTAACAAATCAAGAAAAAAATGCACAAGGGAGATTACTCCCTAAATTTTTAGCCAATCAGCATTTTGACAAATAGAGACACTGATGATGGGGAAGTCCTTAGACAGTAAGTATATATACACACACACACACACGCACATATATATATATATATATATATATATATATATATATATATATATATATATATATATATATATATATATATATACATATATTTATATATTCTTTTATTCTTTTACTTGTTTCAGTCAAATAGAACCCAGGACTTACTCTTTGTAAGCCTAGTACTCATTCTATCGGTGTCTTTTCCCGAATAGCTAAGTTAAGGAGACGTAAACGCACCTACATCGGTTGTCAAGCGATAGTGGGGTGATAAACACGGACATACAAATACGAATATATATATATATACGACGGGCTTCTTCAGTTTCCGTCTACCAAATCCACTCATAAAGTTTAGTCGGATCGAGGCTATAATAGAAGACATTTGCGAAAGGTGCCACGTAGTGGGATTGAACTCGGAACCATGTGGCTTCGAAGTAAGCTGCTCACCACATAACCATTCCTGCGCCTGTCTATATGTATATATCTATATGTGTGCATATGTGTGTGAGTGTGTGTGTGTGTGTGTGTGTGTTTGGATATATATATGTATGTATGTATATATGTATATATAT
>NC_068992.1:62642858-62643773 GCF_001194135.2 Octopus bimaculoides
TATATATATATATATATGGGATTCTAGATAGTCTCCATTTGTTTCCATTCACCGAAGGCATTGGTCAGAGCGGGGTTATTGTAGGACCAAATCAGAAATCATCTACAACCGGACTTCTTAAAAAAAGTCTAGCCAGCCTCTGCGTACCTATGTTTCTGTGTGTGAGTGAGCGTGTATGTATGTATGTATGTATGTATGTATGTATGTATGTATGTATGTATGTATGTATGTATGTATGTATGTATGTATGTATGTATGTATATATGTATGTATGTGTATGTACATATGTATATATTGTGGAGTGTTCATCGTTATATATATATATTTATATATATATATATATATATATACGAGTATATAGTATGGAGCTTGACTTAGTGGTTAGGGCATTCGACTCACAGTCGTCAGGTCGTGAGTTCAATTCTCGGCGACGCATTGTGTCCTTGAGCAAGACGCTTTATTTCGCATTGCTCAAGTCCACTCAGCTGGCAAAAATTAGTTGTACCTGTATTTCAAAGGGCCAGCCTTATCAAATTCTCTGTCACGCTGAATTTTCCTGAGAACTACGTGAAGGGTACACGTGCTAAGCCACTTGCATGTTGATTTCACGGGCAAGCAGTTCCGTTGATCGTATCAGCTGGGACCCTCGTCGTCGTAACTGACGGAGTGCTCCTTTTATATATTATATATAGTTACAGGTATAGTATAAATTGTGTATGTAAGAAATATCTATAAACAAATGTGGCTGTGTGTTTAGAAGCTTGCTTCCCAACCACATCATTCTGAGTTCAGGGCTACTCCGTGGCACCTAGGGCAAGTGTCTTCTACTATAGCGTCGAGCCAACCAAAGCCATGTGAGTAGATTTGGTAGACAGAAACTGAAAGAAGCCCGTCGTATGTATATATATATATATA
>NC_068992.1:62646809-62652636 GCF_001194135.2 Octopus bimaculoides
ATATATATATATATATATATATATATATACATATACATATGTACATAGAAATGATGAAGAGCGACCAAGGGAGGTAACTCCAAATATAGATAATCAAATGTTTTCCATAAACACAGAGGAGAAATAAGTGTGGTGTTTCGCCTTTTTATTGTTGCATCATTTGAACAATTATATTGTATTCTGATAGACTCGTAATTTCTTACGTTGCTTTCTGTCGTTAGACTACGACCATGCGGGAGCATTACGTTGAAGAATTTTAGTCGAACAAATCGACAGCAGCACTTACGGTTTTACATTTTAAGCCTTTTGCCCTACGGCTATGTTACGGTGACGTAAACGCACCAACACCGGTTGTCAAGCGGTGGTGGAGGACAAATACAGACACGAACACACACACACTTATGTGTGTGTGTGTGTGTCTATCTTTTATAGACATGACAGACGTTCTACCATTGAACCAAAGATATCCTTTAAATTTCTGCGTTCATTTTAGAAACTTTATTTTTACCAGCGAGATTTGTTGTTTTAATGCGTCAGGAGGGAGCGCTGTGTTTCTGCGGGTCTTTCTAGTCTCTCTGATTGGCGGGAGTGAGTGAGACAGGTACTATGAAAACATCATAGGAGGGGTGAGGTCTGAACCAAATGCTTGCAAAGGAAGTGAGTGGAACTGAGTTAACGGCGTTCAAGGACCAGGTAGTGGTGGTGGTAATGTTAAACTGGGAGGTGGATTAAGTCTACCACCGAAGTGGGCAACAGTGGGATTCGAACTCAGAATGCATATGATCGTAGCATATACTGCAAAACCTCCAATTCATATTTACAATACTTCCGCCAGTCTATTACATTTGACTGTTTCCTTATTTATTGACCCTAGACGTAAAACAGTAAAAGCGACGTCAGTGGGATTTGAAATCAAAGTGTATGGAGCAGACTAATGTACAGCATGGTATCTTGTCCAACGTTTTAACACTTCTGCTAATTCGCCGCCTGAAGATTTAAACTTATTTGTGACTTCCCAAAGTGAAAATACCGACGTTGTAAGTAAAAACTACCTTCTCAATCAGGACGCTGTAAGTAACAACCAGCTCAGGACGTTGTAAGTAAGAATTACTCCTCAATCTGATGTCGCAACGTTGTAAGTAAAGACTACCTCTATATTGTGTCATTTTCCTAAAGAACAACTTACTTTTCAAACGCTACAGTTCAATGGTCGTTGTATTGAAAGTAATAATTAGAGAGCAAGAAGATAACAAGAAATACTGTGAAAACAAAAAAGCCACTGGAGCGAAACTCTAGCGATTAATGGCCTCCGTATTTACCATGTCATAAAACATAAAGTTATATCGTATCATTACAAGCAGGCAAAGTAAGGTAGCAATATTTTCTACTAATGAAGCTCTTATTATTGTCTCCAGGATTGATTGATAAGTTCTAACTTATATAAAACTACAGACGTTTAATTGCAGCAGTCGTTAAAGAGTTGGTACTGTTTGGATCAAAACTCTAGGAATAAGGTTTAGAGAATGCCCTCCAGGGGCCAGAACTGCGTAAAAATGGTTTCTGATTTTGTCATAAAGCCAGTATTGAGCTTGGTGAAACTTAAACTATGAACGTAGAGTAGAGGAACAAATAATGTAAAGCACATTTTTCTGAGGTGTAACGATTCTGTCAATCTCCAACTCCGCATATTTTATTTAAAAATTACTTCTAATTGAAGCACCGCAGCAGATTTGTGGGGAAAAGAGTAATCAACCTCAATAGTAGACTGGTACTTCATTTATCGATACCGGGAAAATGAAAAAGAAATTAAGCCTCATGGGTATTTGAACGCAGAAGATAAAGAGCCAACTCAAATAGTGAAGATCTTAAAATTTTCTAACGATTCCGCTAATCGATTACCCTACGCCTTTAAGCACAAGACCAGCTATTTTGAGGAAAAACCCCCAGCATTTGACTGGTACTTCGAAATGATGAAAGGCTAAGTTGACACCGGCAAAATTTGAACTCAGAACGAGGAGGTCTGGAACAAACCACTTTTTATTCCAACACCTTACCGGTACTATTAATCAAAGACCCGGACACCTTTTATAATTTATTGTTTCTAACTTTGGGGGAAAGGCCAGCGATTTTGCAGGGAGAGGCAATTCGATTACTAGGACCCCAGTACTTATCTGCTACTTTATTTTATCGACCCCATAAGGATCAAAAGAAAAATTGTCCTCTCAGGAATTTCAGCTTAGCACATAAACAATCGGAAGAAATGTCGCTAAGCATTTCTCAACGCATTCACAACTCTGCCAATTCCTCGCCTTAAACCTTTTCCTTAATAATGGATCCAAATTCAAATTTTGGCACAAACCAAGCAGTTACTGAGAGGAGGGTATAAGTCAATTACATCAACCCCAGTGCGAAACTGGTACTTATTTTATCGACCTCGAAAGATGAAACGCAAGGTCGACCATGGTCGCATTTGAACCCAGAAGGTAAAGACGGACGATATAACGCAAAGAACTTTGCCCGGCGGGCTAACAACCCTGCTAGCTCACTGTTTAAACCTTTCAATAATAAGCCTTTCAACTATAGGCATAAGGTCTGAAATTTGGGGGAAGGGGAAAGTCGATTATGTCGACTCCAGTGCATGACTGGTACTTCTTTTATCGACCCCGAAAGGATTAAAAGCAAAGTCTACCTTGGCGGAATTTGAAATCGGAAAGTAAAACCGGACGAAATACCGGTATTTCGCCTGACCTGCTTACAATTCTGCCACCTCACCGCCTTCTACCTTTCATTAATAACCCTTTCTACTCTAGGCACAAAGCCCAAATTTTCTTTTTTTTTGGGGGGGGGGGGAATAGTCGATTACATCGACCCCGAAAGGATCAAAGGCAAAGTCGACCTCCGTGGAATTTGAACTCAGAACGTAAAGACGGACGAAATGCCACTAAGCATTTCGCCTGGCGTGCTTACGATTCTGCCATCTCACCGCCTTCTATCTTCCATTAATAATGACACCTAATAAGACCGTTAATTTATCCGTTGTGTTTCGTTTCTAGTTTATTACTTGAAAGTGTATGGTCACAAGTAAATGATCCGTTACATAGCTAGCAAACTGTCGTCTGCGTACGAAACCGTGAAATTCAAATTACGGTCGTAAGTCGAAAATTGGACTCATAATAAAATGGTGGCCAGTATATATGAAGCAGAACGTTTATATTTATATGTTTTTGCACAATGATCGATTAGATTTCCGGTTAACAAGTGATTTCGTGTGACGAATGCTTTGGAAGGTTGCCCATGATTTCCGACAATACTACTTTGTCAGTATTGCTTCAATTGTTTCTGTGAATTGGTATGGTTTAGTATGGTTGACATGACTATCAGATTTAAATAAGTTCACGCCAGAACCACGGTGTGGACTCCAGGATCGGTTTCCCTGCGTGGAATCTCAGGCAAGTGTTTTTTACTTTAAATTTGAATAGACTCAATCCTTGTGAAGGAAACTGGATAAGGTTTGTACGAGACGCAAAAGTTTCTTCCAGTTCACCAGCTTAATCGTGTCACGCCGTAGTCCCACTATAACGGGAATATGCTAAATGTCAATGAACAACACAAATAGAAGAAGATGTTGCTGCTTTTGTCCAGTACTTTGCTTGTCCACTATTCTTGAACTGTATATACAACTATTATCCATTTTATGCTCTGGGGCCCAGGTTGAAGGTGAAGCTAGACATAAGGTCCCAGGTGTGAGAAGGTAGGTTAAATCTTTTATTAGTATTCGTATCCAATTCAGCAGAAGGGCAGCAATACCACACAAGGGATAAATCGATTACATCGACCCTAGCACTCACATCGTACTCTATTCTATCAACCGCGAAAAGATAAAAGGCAAAGTTTCATTGGCGGGATTTGAACGCAGGACGTAAAAAGCCAGAAGAAATACTACTAAGTATTTTGTCCGATATGCTAACGGTTCTGCTATCTCATCGCCTAAATAAGGGCTGGCAGAATCGTTAGCACGCCCTTAGCATGATCCACTAGATCAGTGTTTCCCAAGCTATCCCGCCTCAGGCCCTTCTATAACTTTCTAGAAAAATATATGCCCCACTGATGATTGGAAGCAAAAAACAACCTTATTTTTAATAATTTATGAATTATTTAACATGAAAGAACCTACCGGTAACTCTTTTATTGAGAATTGAGTAAAAAAAAAATACTTTATTGACTAAGAAAAAAAAGTGAATCACTTGAATGAGAAAATTAAAAAAATAAACAATAAGCATTTGAGTATTTGAAGTCAGGTTATTCGATTAAGTCCTTCGGGGCGGTGCCCTCGTATGGCTGCAGTCCAAGGACAGCGTTAAACAGGTAAATCATAAAAGGTGAAAGATAACTAGATGTAAATAAAGACTGAGTGGCCACCACTGGAAAGTCTTCATAATCTGCTTGTTCAGTGTAAATTGCGATTAAACACCACAGCAACAACAGCAATAATGGAAACAATAAAAATTAAAATAATTGGCGAACGAGAGAGTAGTCACTAATTGGTTCCTTTTACTGCTAGTCGGCCCCTTTTATTACTAGTATACAGGAGGCAGGTCTACCGTTTTTGTTTTCTGTTTTAATGACATATTATTGAATGTTATCCGGAGTACGTTATGCTTGAAAAATACAAAATGGTGTGTACAAGGTAAGAGCACTCCGTCGGTTATGACGACGAGGGTCCCAGCTGACACGATCAACGGAACAGACTACTCGTGAAATTAACGTGCAAGTGGCTGAGCACTCCACAGACACGTGTACCCTTCTCGTAGCTCTCGGGGAGATTCAGCGTGACACAGAGTGTGACAAGGCTGGCCCTTTGAAATACAGGTACTACTCATTTTTGGCAGCTGAGTGGACTGGAGCAACGTGAAATAAAGTGTCTTGCTCAAGGACACAACGCGTCGCTGGGAATTGAAGTCACGACTTTACGATCGTGAGCCGAAAGCCCTAACCACTAAGCCACTCGCCTTCACGTATTCAAGGAACAAATGCTGTTATTTTAAGCCTGAGAATGGAGCGAACAGGCAAAAATTTGTTAGCTTTCTTTACGTTGTGAGTTAAAACTCCGCTAGTGGTGCCGACTCTGCAAGAAAAAGGGGTCGATAAAATGAGTACCAGTTGAACAGTGGGGTTCATGAAATCGATTTCCTTCTACCCTAGGATGGCTGGCCTTCTGCCAAATCTTGAAACCATTTTTGAGGTAGCAGAATCTTTAACACACCGAACAGAATTCTTCCGACTATTTACGTTCTGATTTTGAATTTCATCGGGGTCGGCATTGCTTTTCATCTTTTCGGAGTCGATAAAATAAATAGCAGTCAAGTTTTGAGGTCCCTGAAATCGATTAGAACCCCCCCCCCCAAAAAAAAAACGAGAATTTCAGGTCTTGCGCCTGTATTAAAATGGATTACACCATGAATGATTGGAGCTAGGAAATATGCTGAACAAGAGCTGCAATGACAAGAACAGCAACAACAATAACAACAAAAATTATAATTAGAGTTTGTGTATCAAATACGAACCGAAAAGTTCACGAAATCTCAAGTTTTTCTTCACTTCTTCGGTTGCACTAATGTTGCGTATGATTTATTACCGAGAGAACGTTCTAGATTTAAATCGATGTCATGACATCACAATTAATCTAACAGCTGGAGTTATATTTCATATTGTTGATGGCGGAGAATCTCAATTATAAATGTCTTACCATTATTAAATATGAATTAAATAACTTGTAGACATCTCTCTCTCTATTTCTCTCTCTCTCTCTCTCTCTCTCTCTCTCTCT
>NC_068992.1:62652646-62655228 GCF_001194135.2 Octopus bimaculoides
CTCTCTCTCTCTCTCTCTCTCTCTCTCTCTCTCTCTCTTGCTCTCTCCCTGCCCTCTCTCTCTCCCTCTCTCTTTTACTTCTACTCTTTTTCTCAGTCTGTCCTCCCTCACTTTTCTCTCCCTCTCTCACTCTTTCGTTGATATAATTATCTCTCAGTATATCCATTCATATATCTATCTATTTACCTATCAATTTACCATCTGTGTCACACTCCCTCCTCTCTCTCCCTATACATACATGCGTATATATGTATACATACATACACTACACACACACACACACATACATGTCTGTGTATATGTGTATACGTGTATGTATGTATATATATTTATATATATACATACATACACACATATATATATATATATATATATATATATATATATATATATATATATATATATTCAGTGATTTAGTCCTTTGAAATATTATCCTCTTGATAATGGACACGAAATTGATATAATTCGTAAATTATTAAGATCTATAAAGAATATGATACACAGTAAAATTATTACCATTCCGTAAGGCAACGAACTAATAGAATGGTTAGCCAATCGGACAAAAATGTTTAGCGACATTTCTTCCAGCTCTGAGTTCGAATTCAACATTCGGGGTCGATAAAATAGATACCGGATGGACACTGGGGCTGACGTCTTTGACTAGTCCTTCTTTAAATTTGCTGGCCATGTGCTTATTCTTCAAACCATTAACTAGAATTCCGTGTTGTGTTCTATATTGGTTCGTTCTTGGATTGTTCCAGTGGCGTACCGGTTCCTCGTTGATCTCTTTTCTTCATTGAGAATGTTTTGAAAATTCCCTAATTCAACAGTTTTCAATGTTTGGGAAAAGAATTATGTGACTGGTAACATACTTTCTTTGTTATGACGCAACGTAGAACATTCGAAAACAGAGAGAGAGAGAAACAACCTGTTCGAAAGTACGACTAACGTATTCTGAAGCAAATAATAATAATGGTCTCAATTTTTGCACAAGGCAAGCAATTTGGGGCAGGCGCAAATCGATTACATCGACACCAGTTCTCAACTGGTATTTTGGGCTACAGCAAATATTCTACTCAATACCACAGGTTTGCTTGTCAGTTGTTAGACGTCAACCAGTTGAGAATATCCTTTTGTGGCTGACGATATGTGCATCTTTGATCACGAGCAGAAGTAGTAGAGAAGCATCATAGCCATGTATTGCGACGGATGTTTTAGGGTTTGGATAATTCACCCCTGGAAACATGTGTGTTTTGTTCATCTTTCCGAAACAACCCGTATTCAGGAACTTTTGAGTGGTATAGGCTACTCGGCCTGAAAAAATTCTATGAATATATTGCCATATAAGTATTTTTATTTTTATGCCGGAAGGTTTGTGGTAATAGAATGATTGAGCTGCTATTTCTAGGAGGTCTTTTAAGCTTTTTTATTGGCCCATCCACCAGATATATTTGTTTCGTTATCGTTTTGTTATTTTAGCTGCAGGTAGGACAATATATGGTGAGGAAGAGGTGAGTCAGTCTATGGTAACGACGATGAAGGGGTGACCATCCCATTTAATTTTCTACTTACGATAACATTCCCTATTGTAAAAATCATTTGATTGCTATTTCTAGGAAGGCGAGCAACCACATAGCGACTCAGGCATATTCTTATCATTACAACAGCTTCTTGTCTTAAGAGCTGGTTACTTCCACCATACACCTTGGCTAACATTATCAAAAGCCGATTATGTAAAACTCCTGTTCCTGTTTAAAAGAGAGGAATAACTAGGATCACCACTGTGTCTCACATGCAAGCAGACATTAATGAGTCAGTAAAGGTTACACATTATACTAGAAACAGCAGCCAAATCTCTCACAAGTCTCGTTCGGAAGTTTTACAAACAAGAAAAAAGTGAAGCTTTTAGAAAGATATGAAAAGATATCTCACTTTCTGTAAGCCAAGGCAAAAAGAAACCTAAAAAATCGGGATGATCACGGTTGGAATTCCTTTCGTATTAGGAACTCACGAACAATAATGACCAAAATCTGGCACCAGTACCATAAGCGGCCAAGACTTCGGCAAAACAATGGTAGAGAAAGAGAATTGGAATTCCCAGTTTAAAGGATAACCACGCGCCGCACATGGAGGATACTACAATAATCCAACTGAAAAGAAAGACGTACCGAAATCAATAGCTTTGTAACTATTAGCCTGATCGAAGCAAGGGGCTAAGATCTACCAATTCTAAATACATGAGAAGAACATAATCAATAGAATTAATTTGACGTGGGTATATATTTATCATTGATTAATTGCAATCGATTACAGATATGTATATATACGTATGTGTGTGTGTATGTGTGTGAGTGTGTACATACATATGTACAAGCAGTCATGTATCATAAAAGGTATATGAAATCTAATAAACACACACATGAACACAACAGCGCACTCACACATATACATACACATACAAACACACATAATTACCACTGTGTTAATATCCAGTGATTGTTCTCTGTATAAGCCGATATATCATCGTTAATGTACTACTGAAAGGTAGGTGTATATATATATCTATATAATTATATATATAT
>NC_068992.1:62655416-62656945 GCF_001194135.2 Octopus bimaculoides
ATATATAGAGAGAGAGAGAGAGAGAAATAGATGTATATATAAATATATATATATATATATATTTTTGTATGTGTGTATATGTGTGTGTGTATGTACGTATAACATATACATGTGAGATAGTTTGTGCTGGTCATGTGTGTATGTTTATACACACGTATACGTAAATATTGGTAAATATATGTAGATTAGAACAAGGTACATTATACATACATACATACATACATATATATATATATATATATATATATATATACATACACGGAATATGTGCATATGCGCAGAGGTGTGTGTTTCTCAATATACAAATATGTATTATAACATATTAACATAGCAACATCTAGTTATTTAACTGTCAATTAATATACATACATATATACACAGACATGTAGATATAAATAGATAGATACACGAATAAATAGGATGATACACACACACGCACACGCACACGCACACATATATATATATGTACATATATATATACACACACAAACATATATATGTATGTATGTGTGTGTGTGTGTGTAAAGAGATACATTGATGGACTGATAAATATAAAGAGAGTTTTGATATATATATGTGTGTGTATATGCGTCTGTGTATTACATATATATATACACACGTAATTATGTATATATATATATATATATATATATATATATATATATATATATATATATATATATATATATATTGATTTGCCTTCATATATATCTATATAACATCATATCGGTATTGTAGGTCTCATTACGAAAGATTTATAGCTGAACACCACGATGACAAGAAAAGGTAAAACGATATATACACATACATATAGTTTTGAGATTATATATATGTATACACACACACACTCACAATCACTCATATGAACATACACACATACATGCACATACACAAACACGCATTCTCACACACATACATACACGCATACTTACATACATATATACACATAAATATGTTTATAAATCTATATATGTATAAGTAATTGTTTATATATGCATACGTATATATATACATACACCCACGTACACATATATAAATTTATATTCATACATATAGAAATACATATATATATATATATATATATATATACACATGCACATATATGCATAAATATATATTATATATTATATACGTTTGTGTGTGTGTGTGTGTGTGTGTGTGTGTGTGTGAGTATACATACATATTGGATATAGGTACACACATACATATGTGGATATAGATGCACTTGCGCGCGCACGGTGAATGAGATGTAGTTATGGAAAGGAAGGTGTGTCTTGGGACATCAAAGTTAGCCCTATCCACTAATGAATGATTTCAACATAGAAAACGTCATTGATGTAGAAATAGGCTCTTTGAGAGATATGGCCTGTACCAATTCGTCAAGATTATTTCTTTAGCTCATTTCTAGTAACAAATGATTTACATGACTGCTCTGTTGGCTTTGCACTTTCTCTCCCTCTTTCTCGATATATGTGTGTGTGTACGTGTGTGTGTGTACGTATATGTGTGTGTATATATATATAATATTA
>NC_068992.1:62657515-62658599 GCF_001194135.2 Octopus bimaculoides
ACATATAAGTGACAATAATGTTTCCTTTTATTGGCAGAAAACCGATAATATGAACGCTTGGTCATCATAATTGAACCGATATTTATCCATAGATGGAGAAACAAACATAACGAGACTCCAGTATGTTTTGAGCACAGAACTTAGCAACCGATGGAATTTTGCATATGTTTTATCTGGTATTACCTGGTATTTCTATAAAATTATTAATTTTCATTAATACTAGGGCAATTTCTAGTATCATACCTATACTGACTGCAAGTGCGTTAGGCATATAGGTTTAATACTTCACTACAAGTATCTTACTTAAATAGGTGAGTATAGAATTCTGCAGGTTAAATTTGTATTTTGGGTGGAGATTTAGTATTCCAGAATTAGTTTCAAAAAGAAAGGGTTAAGCAGGACCCAAGCGTTTGCAACCAGCGGTGTATAACATCCTCTGATGATTTGGGTGATGGAGTGTTACGATGAGATATATATATATATATATAATGTAAGAGAGTTAGGGGTTGATGCTTCAACCCACTAAGGGATAGTATCTATCCAATATACTGCTGGGAGGGTACCCACTTATTGTTACACTAGTGTTATACCAAGTGCAATAAGTGGGTGCTGGTAAAAGGGGGTTATTTTACCCTACATTTATATAGCAATAAGAAAATGGAGGAGAATATGCGGTATCCATCGACTTGCAGACAATGTATTCCGTTGATTAATTTGTTTATTTTATAACTACAATGGCAAAAAACACAATATACAGATGCTTATGACATACGTGTCTCCTTATTTGGATTATACTTATACGTACACGCATACATACATCTTACTCTCTCTCTCTCCTTCTCTTTCTCTCTCTCTTGCAGATATACGCATATATGCATACATATATATATATATATATCTTTTTTTACCTTTTATCATTTTCGTGTTTTTATCATGATACTGCGGCCATGAATCGACATCAGTGCTTGTTTTCTTTGTTAGGCCTTGTACTTTATTTTATCGGTCTCTTTTGCCGAACCGCTTAGTTACTACGAAGCAAACAAACCAACTACCTCTTTCTTTCTCTCTCTCTATCTGTATATAT
>NC_068992.1:62658768-62661910 GCF_001194135.2 Octopus bimaculoides
ATATATATATATATATATATATATATATATACACATATATATACACGCACACACGCACATATATATATATTAAGGGAGGGAGGACGGGAGGGAGAGATTTATATTTCAAAGGAAAATAATGAGTTTTATCATCCCAGTTACCCGTCCCAGAATACTTCTGCTCACAATTATTTTTTAGTGAATGTTTTTCTTTTTATATTTGATTTATTCATGATAACTTTGAATGGTATACGAGTGTTTATATTCGAAAAGGGCACAAGCATGAGTGTGTATGCGTATGTGTGTGTGTTACCAGAAGGTTATGTTAAAAAGAAACAAAACTATGCACTGCAAACATCTCTACTGAGTGCCCTCAACATTCCCAACTCCTCTATTACATTTGTAGTGGTAATTACTAGCAAACATGCAAATGCGACAAAACCAATAACTAATCAACACACCACTCCAAAATACTATTCCGTGACATAAGGAAATAAATTTCAACAAATGATCGTTTAGCCAGGATTCTAATACGTATTAAGCTGATAACTATGTGTAGATAGAATTGTGCGTTCACGAAATGTCTTTGTAAAACGAGATCGTTGAAAAACTACCATATATTTTGGAGATATCCTGAGATCTTAATGTTGAAAATGAGTGATGCATTTGGGTTCTGTTTATTTTCTCCAAAATAATAGATAAGAGGGTTCATAATAAATTTACGTGACGCAAAGTGCATATATATATATATATATATATATATATATATATATATATATATATATATGTATGTATATATATATACACACACAGACAAAGAAACAGAGAGGCACTGAGATAGATAGATAGATAGATAGATAGATAGATAGATAGATAGATGAATGCTTGTGTTATCACACAGATGTGCATGTATTCATACATACATTTACTTCTGTTTTTCGTAGAGATCTTTTATTCATTTTCTTTTGAACCTATATGCGTGAGCGTGTGTGCGTACGTGCGTGTGCATATGCATATATATATATATATATATACATGGGGGAGAATATACAAAAAATAACATTTTTGGCTTTGATACACAGATCGGATGAAACAGTTATACATACGAGTACGCATATGAAATACATATATACATACGCAATTACGCCCTCTACATCTTTACACATACATACAGTTATATTTACATATGTATGCATATATCTATATATATATATATATCTAAATATATATATATATATATATATATATCTAAATATATATATAAATTCCTCTATTTATATAATATCGAGATCTCTTTCTTTCTTTTGTTGTATTACCTTTTCTATCAATATATATATATATATATGTATGTATATATGTATGCATGCATGCATGCATGCATGCATGTATGTATGTATGTATGTATGTATGTATGTATGTATATGTGCATGGATAATTGTATAATTCATTTTATCTCTTGCCACTCAAGTTTCCTGATACTGCGACCTGATGAAGAGCAGGACGATTTTGCTTATTCCTCATTGCTTTTTGTACATAAAAAACATGCTCAATCTGTTCTTTGGTACGTGCTTATCATCTTTAACAGTAATTTTCAGAATCCTGTATCTACATCTTTACATGTCATTTACGCCATCATATCATGTTTTATTAAAATTCGTTATTTGTAATTTATTTATACTTTTCCACTAGCTAATTTAGTTAATTTCATATTTCTCCCGCGGGACTCAATTAGTCTTTCGGCTGTATTCATAATTTATTATTTTATCTGTACCTCCAAGGCGGCGAGCTGGAAGAATCATTAGCACACCGGACAAAATGCTTAACAGTATTTCGCCCGTCTTTTATGTTCTGAGTTCAAATTTCGCTGTGTACCAATTTGCCATTCAAGTTCGAAAAATTAAGTACCAGTGAAGTACTGAGGTCGGTGTGATCGACTATCCCCCTCCCCACAAATTCTAGGACTTACGCTTTTGTAGAAAGGATTATTTTCATATGTATATCGTCGCTTGACTGTAAACTATTAATTTGGTGACCTTTTGAGTGTTTTTGAATGGTGTTTTTGTTTATATTGGTTATTTCGTGATTTCATTATTGCATTCAGGAATTAATCAGTTCGATATTTTTACTGTGTTACTTATGCTTCCTCAATTAGAGCGAATTACACGAGACAGACGTTGACTACGTATATCTAGGAATCATAAGCTGTCGCTAATGTTATTGCTGACCTCCCCTGTTCGAAGGTTATAAAGGACACAGGCTTCGTGTGTCACATAGCTAGCTAGAGGCGATGGCTTCTTGGAGCTAATTCACGGCAGCTTTCGTCCTAATTTTGGGACTGCCATGTTGGCTTGGCGATAATAACTATTAATTTATATATATATATATATATATATATATATATATATATTCGTACATATCGATAGATTCAAGTTGCGGTGCCTCAGTATGGCCGCAACCAGAAGGGTGAAACATAAAAGAATAAAAGAATATATATATATTTGTGTGTGTACACGCGCGCGTGTGCCTGAGTTTGACCCCACCATCGCTTGACAACCGATGTTGGTGTGTTTACGTCCCTGTAAATACTAGCCTAAGAAAAAAATATGTCGTGGGATCGATTCCTTCGTCTAAAGGCGGTGCTCCAGCATGACTGAAATAAGCAAAAAGAGAATAGAATGAACCAATACATAAACACACAAATAAAATGCATAAATACTTACCATTACCTTTGCGTAGAAATTCCACAAAAGAAGAGGGAGAACATTTTTGGCTTTGATACACAGATCGGATGAAACAGTTAGTTAGGTTAGATATCAGGAAATAAAACTACAGAGCAAAGAAAGAGAAAAAGAAAGACCGAGAAAAGAAGGAAAAGAAAGAAGGAGAAGAAAAATTAAGAAAGAGAAAAAGTAACAGAATAAATCATGAAAGAAAACAAGGAGATTAAATGGTAATGTCGGAATCTATAACAAGTATGAAACAGCGCCGCTGGTTCATTTATTTATTTTTTTTTATTAAAGAAATCATCATAGTTTCGGATTTATATTTTATCCCTTTTCTTCCATGTTTTCTATTTTCATTGTTTCATTTATCGGACTGCGTCCATGCTGCAGCATTGCCTTGAAGGATTTTAGTCGAGCAAATCAATCGCAGGACTTATCTT
>NC_068992.1:62661920-62662905 GCF_001194135.2 Octopus bimaculoides
ACACACACACACACACACACACACACACACACACACACACACACACACACACACACACACAAGCACACACACATACAGTTATATACATACGCCGCATACAGACATATATATATATATGTATATTCAACGGGTTTCTTTCAGTTTCCATCTACCTAATCCTGTCATATCTTCGGTCTGCCCAGAGCTATAGTAAATGTCACTTGCCCAAGGTGCTGTGCAGTGAGAGTAAATCCAACATCACGTGGTTGGTAAACAAGCCTCTCAACTACACGACCATGTGTGCACCTACTACACGCAGTCATTAACTTATGCATGTGTGAGTGTGTGTGTGTGTGTGTGTGTGTGTGTTTTCTTTATTCTTCTTTACAATCATGGATATTTATTTTGTATTTATATAAGATTTGCAACAAGAAAGCATTATATCCTTTGACATTCTAACAACATTTGCGTAGCAGTTCTAGACCACTTCACAGAAGTGTAAAACAAAAAGCAATATGTCTGAAGGATGTTTTCAAAGTCAGACTGAGATCAATCGAATTAATTCCATTCCTAATAGATTCTGTTCATCGAATCGGTTAATATTCTTCAAACTGTTTCTTTTGCTTTCGTGCAGATGATCTTGAATTTTCTGATGATGCGCAGTTCTGTATCTAAGTACTTCGTGATAGGCAAACTATAAACGCACGCAAATCTTGTAGTTGATTGGTTACATCTTAAGATTAATAAAATAGACGTCGCTGAAACTGACAGGGAGAATCTATAGAGTGCTCGAGTTTATTGGAATTACATATAGACACATGTGCATGTATAAATACAAAGAAACACACACACATGTACATATGCACATATATACATTTACATATCTATGTATAAATATATATGAGTTCATGGATGCTTGTAAATGTATACATATATACATATACAACTGAGGATGTATGTATATATATATATATATACATATATATATATGTATATATATATATAT
>NC_068992.1:62663027-62665347 GCF_001194135.2 Octopus bimaculoides
TATATGTATGTATGTATGTATGTATGTATGTATGTATGTATGTATGTGTGTATGTATGCATGTTGCCGGCTATGATTACGCCGTATTGACAAAGCCCCAAAATGCAGAATGCATTATGTGCTCCTATTGGGCAGTGCTGGAGCGAATTTTCGTCTGTCTCTGATACATACTGTTCTTTTTTTAACACAGCACATGTACTATACATGTTATCTTAGAGAAATTACTGTAGCAACTGGCCTATCGACAGAGTATATGAGCTAAATGCGTTATGTAGCTGGATGTGTGTGTGTGTGTTTGTTTGTGAAAATACATATACACACTCACACACACACATATATTAGAAGTAATACTGAAATCAAACCAAATAAATATATTTTGAAATCGTTTAATACGTACGTTTCAGGTCTGCGTAATATATAATAGAAAATGCATCCATTAAGACCTTCTTCAGTTAAAACATTTCTAAACATGAAGCAGCTGATAGAAGTAGCAATAAGTCTGCTACTAAGTTAGGAAAATAGTTATGTATAGAGAGGGAAAAGAAAGAGCGATAGAAGGACACAGAGAGACAGAGAGACAGAGAGTGAGAGAGAAAGAGAGATGAAAACATATATATACACACACACACACACACACACACACACACACACACACACACACACACACACACACACATATATATATATATATATATATATAGACGTGGAACTGGATGCATGGTGGGCAATCAAATAATAATATAAATAATGTATATATATGCATATATACAAACATATATGTACATACTTACATAAGTATGTATATACATATGCATATATGGGTACAGGACGTCATAAAACGTAAACAACAAGAAATACGAAATACGAAAACATGGAGTGCGAACTTCTTTTGCGAACAACGAAAGAAACAAATGGAAAACAAGACAAGCAACATAAACAACGACCCTTCATCAGTTGTCGGCTGTTTATCTACTCCACATTTCGAGTAATTACGACAAGATGTGTCTTCGAGAAAGCATTTGCTGCCGCCGCAAAGCAATTTTAAATTTGGGATTTGCGGAGGGTCAATTTGCTGGTAACAAAAACAGGACAGTGAAAACAAACAGTAAGAGCTGCTAAGCCATAACGAGGAGAGGTGGCGAACGCTGGAGGAGCAAGCTTTGACAGGAGAAAAGATAGCAGAGGAGACAGACATGAATTCGTCTGATCTGTGTGGCAAATCAAAAGGAAAGTAAGAAACTCAAGTTAGGAAAAGAAAGATGGTCGATGGTCACGTCTAAGCAACGAGAGAGTAAAGGACGGTGAGTGAGAAAGAGAAAGGGATAGATATAGAATGGTGAAGGGGAAGGAAAAGCATTAGAGAAAGGGCGAGAGAGAAAAAAATGAAAGGAAAGAAGGGAAGATAAAAAGAATTAGAGAAAGGAAGAGAGAGGAAACGGAACGGGAGAGGGAAAGAGAACAATACAAGATAGAGTCGCATCGGAATTATTACGATATACTTACTTGGAAATGGCTCTGTGGCGTTCAATCATAAAATAATATAAATTATATATATATATATATATATATATGCATATATACAAACATATATGTACATACTTAAATACTTATGTACATACATATGCATATATGGGTACAAGACGTCATAAAACGTAAACATCATGAAATAAGAAAACAACATCCTTCTCTCTTACTCTCACTGTGTGTGTCTCTCTCTCTGTATATATATATATATAGGTATATATCTTTATATATATGCATATGTATATGAATGTATATACATATCCATATATCCACATAGATAAATATATATATATATATATATATATATACACACACACACACACACACACACACACACACACACACACACACACACACACACACACACACACACATATATATATATATATATATATATATATATATATACATGTAGATTCACACACAAAGAGAAATGGATAGAAAGATACATACATACAAACATAAATATATAAATGCATATGATACGTATATGCACATGTGTGGGGATGGATCAATATAGAGATTGATAGACTGATTAACCAATTGATTGATTCTGATACATTTTAATAGCTGGATTCAAACATTACAATATACGAATGATTGTAAACGGAATGTAACAAGAAATAGACGAAGACCACGTTTCATGGATCTTCATCATTTCTTTAAATTGAAGAGAAACATAATACAAATATGTGTGTGAGGGTAACAATTTATGTGCATATACAGTACGTTTGTATGCATATATATATATATATGTGTGTGTGTGTGTGTGTGTGTGTGTGTGTGTGTGTGTGTGT
>NC_068992.1:62665777-62670619 GCF_001194135.2 Octopus bimaculoides
AGGGTAACAATTTATGTGCATATACAGTACGTTTGTATGCATATATATATATATATGTGTGTGTGTGTGTGTGTGTGTGTGTGTGTGTGTGTGTGTGTATGTATGTATGTATGTATGTATGTATATATGTATGTATATACGTATATGTAAATATATATATATATATATATACATATATATATATATATATATATATACACACATATATATATGTGCGTGTATATATATATATGTGTGTGTGTGTGTGTACATATATATGTGTGTGTGTCTATTCATATGCACATATATTTACATTATGTATATCTCTGTATGCATATGAGTTTATATTCCAGCATTTGGAGTTTTGTGAGTGTATGTGCATTATGTATACCACGCCCCATCTTACAAAACATACAAACTGTAACAGCAACGACGACGACATCAACAACAACACCATCAGGGCCCTAATATTATTCAACAGAAAACATCTATAAGATTGATTAGTTTGCAATTAGTTCCATTCACAAAACGTTACATGGAACTTTTACTTAAAGTCAGTAGGAAATAATTAAGATTCAATTCAATATGGACGCACATTGTAAGAAACAAGTTTATTGAATCTATTTTAAGTCATTCGACTTTATCCCCTCGTCTTAGAGATTGGGTTACAGCAGAAGGGAAGTGAGGATACATACGGACTTCCGGAACTTCCTGAATAGTTTTAGTGAATTCAATAATTTTTTCTTCATCGGAACTGTTGGGGTAACCTGCTTAAAACGTTGGATATTTTCTTAGTCAGGTCATTGGTTCTATGCGTCTTTACCATTTCTTTCCGGCACTCTCCTGCTTTATTGTGTGTCTGTCTATCTCACTGTCCTCTCTTTCTCTCTCTCTCTCTTTGCTTGCCATTCTCTCTTCCACCATTCTTTTCCTTTCGCAACGTGTGTATCTATATGTGTGCGTGTAAAAATACAAGGACATACATGTATATTATGTATATGTTTCAATGTACATATACGCACATACACACAACACACACACACACACACACATATATATATATATGTATTTGGCTTTGGTCAACATGCCACTATCTATCTTTGGACGTGTAAAACTTTCTCCTTTCTCTCTTCTAATCTTTCCCTCTTTATGTGTGTGTGTCTGTGTCTGTGTGTACGTGTATATCTGAGTGTGTGTGTGCTTATGTGTGTACGTGAGTTGCTAATATAACTGTAATTCTTAGTAACAACAGACATACATTTCTTTGTTTTATACAATGCAAGCATTATTAGTTCAAAACAGTATTCTATATATACTACTTAAGGCACATATACTGGTGAAAGTTAAGAAACTGCGATATTCGTTTCGAGAAAATATCTTGTATGGACACATTGTTAAAAAAAAAACACGAGATGTATCAGCAGCTGATATAAATAGTCTAAATCACAAGTGGAATTGCTAAATACGTATTTCTGCCTCTTCTGAACGTCATCAGAAGCAAGGATCCTATAATACTATATGATAGGAAAAATTTGGCCCTCCCAATATAGAAAAATTGTGATTACAGAAACACCACAGTAGTAATTAGTTGACACGCTAGATAGATTTTATTTAACGACTGCAGCCGTCTTAGTTCAACATAGCATTCTGTATATCATATGCTATGCTGTCTTCTAGAATATATTTAAATCTATATCATAACACCGGAGTATGGTAACTGAAAAAACAACATTTCTATGCTTATTGTTTAGAAAGCTTCCACTTGGTCACTAGTCATGCTAGAAATAGCAGCTTTATTCTTTCCAGTATCACATTGGGAAAAAGAAAAGGACTCGGCTGCTTATATAGTCCAACGTACACTATATACTTAGGCAAAAGAAAGACTATAAGTATCTCGGAGCCATATTCGCAATAGGAGCCAGCAGGAAGCTGAACTGGGTGCTAGAATTACAGGTGAGGGTGCTACAATACGGCATATCCAGTAATCGACCCTCACAAGAGCAGTAAAAAAGCCTAATTCGTTAATTTCTATTCGGTTTTCGTGCCTATCCTTGCCTATGATCATAATTGTTGGATAATGACCAAAAGAGTACGATCGCAATTAAAAGCAGCCGAACTGGAATTCGCCCGAAGGATCGCTGGCGTAACGTTACTCGATAGGGTACGTAGCTCATAGGTGAGAGACTGTACTCTGGTCGAGTGATGCTACTTCAGGTTGAGATGCCACAGCTCCGGCAATACTGACGTATGATTAGAATGTCGGAGAAAAGAATCGGAGTAGTTTCCTTCAAGCAATGCCAATCGGCGAAAGACACTTCGGTAGGCAAAGGACGAGTTGGTTGGGTATTAACCATAGTTTTTGTTGGTCAGACTTGGGAATCCAGCCGGAAAATCTGATGGCAGTGTCTTCTTATAGGAGAAGATGCATGAGAACTCTACTCCCACGATCCTCCCGGGAATAGGAGACGGAGAAGACAGACTAATGGATACATTATACCTTGAATAATAAATGTGATATTTTCTACTGTGATTTATTTCATCATACATCTGGTGTGGAGCTAAAACAAAAAAAAAAAGTTTCTGTATAGGACATTGTTATGGAACATATCTATTGACCAAGTGAAGTAACAAAGACGTTGAGCAATGCAGGTGAATAGCTGCACCTGGGTATGTTCCGGTTAATTACGAATCTGTAAACCTTTCACATTTATCGACTTCACATATAATGCTGAAATTGACCGGTCTTTGAGTGGGACCATGATGGAATAAGTAAGAAACGGTCGAAGTTTCTTGTGGATAATGCATAAAGGTTCATATTCCTTAAATTAATCGTCCATCTTCCGCGTGCTCCACACTATAGGAGCACGCAAACCTGCGTCTGGTACTTTTCTAATGTTTTTCGTAGTTCATTTCAATTCTTCATCAGTAGATCTTTCTGCAAAGCGAAACCCGGTGAACTTTAGAACTTACTGGGAGGAGGTTGTGTTCGACATTTCGTATTTTTCTTCTGTTTCTTAGAGTTTTTTTTCTTCCTCTGTCCTTAACGGGTTTCAAATCTGTTGTTTACGTTTGGCAATAGTTTGCGTAACGTTCGAAGTATGGCCGACCAGGCAACTTTGACAGTGACGAATATCATCCTAAAATTTCATATTCTACATATCTCTATTGAGTGTTTTTATTAGATAATGCTTGTTCCTCTTTACGTATAGTTATCCGTAAAACATACATATTAATATACATCCATATATATGCATATATATATATATATATATATATATATATATATATATATATACATTTTCAGTTTCTGTAATGTTTCTAAAACAGAAAAGAAATAATGACGCAAGAGAAAATCATTTATCTGTCTTACATTAGAAATTTCTTTATTTCATTCAGAATCAACGTTAACAGGGTTAGTATCATTCTTGTAAAGCTGTGCGTTTCAGAATTGGCTAATTGTTGCTGTTTGGCACGGTACTGTGTTATATAGAAGATTAAGAGTTAAACTGTGTAATACATTTAATCCCGCTACCACAGACCAACAATATACACCCAATTCACCTTATTCTCCTGTCTGCGAGTATAATATAATACCCACAAGAGTCGATTTTTCAGTTAATCTGTCATTCTCTGACATCCTTGAGAAGTGTATTACAACGTATCTGTTAGCCATATGTGTTTTGCTTCATTACTTAGTTTGCTGTTATTTTCGGTTTTATTTAACAATTTTCAGCTCTTTTGCTGATGTGTCTTATGTACGAGTTCTTTTCCATGTTTTAGATCGAGGCGGCGTTTGTGTACAATATATTACAGTTACAATAGTAAATTGTTTCTTTGCACACTTGAGCCTCAAGTGGTTTTACTGAAATATTCACGTCTAATTAAGAAGCCAATATCATCCGCACACTAAGAAATAAAATAACATCATTGTGTGGTTGTTATTATTAGTAGTAGTATTGTTGTTGTTGTTGTTGTTGTTGTTGTAATGGTTTTTGTTGTTATTGTTGTTGTTGTTTTTGCCGTTAAGTAAAGCAGCGAGCAGGAGCAATCGTTAGCAAGCCGGGCGAAATGCTTAACGATATTTCGTCTGCTGCCACTTTCTCAGTTCAAATTCCACGGAGGTCGACGTTGCCTATCATCCTTTCGGGGAGGGGGGGAGGTCGATAGAAATAAGTACCAGTTACACACTGGGGTCGATGTAATCGACTTACCCCTTCCACAAACGTTTCAGGCCTTGTATTTATAGCAGAAAGGATTATTATTGTTATTATCATCATTATTAAAGTCGACGAACTGACAGAAAGGCTGCGAGGTGGCAGAACCATTAGCACGCCGGGCGAAACGCTTACTGGTATTTCGTGTAGTGGTATTTCGTGTAGTGGTATTTCGTGTTGTGAGTTCAAATTCCACCGTGGTCGACTTTACCTGCTATCCTTTCGGGGTCGATAAATTAAGTACCAGTTGCATACTGGGGTCCGATGTAATCGACTAATCCTCCTCGACTAATTTCAGGCCTTGTAACTATCGTAGAAAGGATTATCATTATTATTATTATTATTGGTAGTAGTAGTAGTAGTAGTAGTAACATATCTTGTTTGCTCTGCTATGTACATGGTTATTCGCTTCTTAGTTGCTACTCCATAGTAAAGTGAGTGGCATTCCATTCCTGGTGTTTCATTATGTTGTTATGTAAGGAAGCCGTTGGATTCAAAGAGGGAGAAAGAGAAGGCGACTATCAACAGTGTTAAACAAATGTTACAAGTGTATGCATATGGAAATACTTGGCGTATGTATATATATATACGTGTGTGTATGTGTATATATACATACATACATATGTATATATATATATATATATATATA
>NC_068992.1:62670629-62671124 GCF_001194135.2 Octopus bimaculoides
GTGTGTGTGTGTGTGTGTGTGTGTCGGTGTGTGTGTGCGTATATAATACACACACACGTGTATGTATGCATGTCTGCTTAGATACGCACAAAAGGAGAGACAAAGAGAGATAGTGACAGAGACAAGGAGAGAGTGGGGAACATAGCGACAGAGAGAGAGAGAGGTGAGAAATAAAGACACCTCTTCATATAAAACAAGCTTTTCCTTCGTTGACTTAATAGTGCACCTGTTGATATGCAATAAAACTGTCAGCTCGGTACCGTTCATGACTTTCTCCAGAATCGCATTAATAGCAATCGCGGCCTTAATGGCATTTTCTTGTCCGATGTTATACTCTTTTTAGCTTTTTGCAAACACGTAGAAAGAGGATAATGTAAAGTTGGTCTCTTGTGAACTCTATGCAAATTTAAATTTAAAGGATGAAGTTTACATAACAGTGTACAACAACATGCACTTGTATATACCTATTACATGTATATATATATATATATATAT
>NC_068992.1:62672721-62675436 GCF_001194135.2 Octopus bimaculoides
TATATATATATATATATATATATATATATATATATATGTACTGAGAGAGAGAGAGAGTTTCTTGCCTTGGAGACACAAATCGGATATAAAATGAAGCATATTGAATAATCACAGATTTTTTTTGATTTTTTATCTTTCACTTGTTTCAGTCATTAGACTGCGGCCATTCTGGGATACCACCTTGAAACATTTTTTCTTTAAAGTCTCCAATAATATGGTAAAATACTATTTATCAAAATTGTTGTTACTATCTCTAGCAGAACCAGGATTCATGTTGAGAAGGAGAACCAAATGGACAGCATTTATATATCAAGTGACCTGCTAGAGACGGCAGCCGAATCCACACAAATACAACACTACCATCTAAGAATAGAGAACATCGGGCAATGCGATCCTGGGAAGAAAACTGAACGGTTTCTGTTGGAACTTCTTTGATAGCAGGTCTTTTTCAAGTAGGTTTGACCCGTGGGCTAAACATCAACCACAGCTTAATAGCCTGGTGTGTGTGAAGGTGAACTCAAGAAGAGAGAGAGAGAGAGAGAGAGAGAGAGAGAGACCGAGGGTGCAGGAATGGATTTGGAATAAATTGTATATGCAGTATAACTGAAAGTTTAAGAATATCGATTTGCAACCAGGTGGTCTCAGGTTCGATCTCACTGCGTAGCATCATGAGTTTTCTAGAGTTTTGGGTCGGCCCATACCTAGCGAAGGAAACTGGGGGATGCAAGCTGAGTGTAAACAAGACGAGTGGTTTGTCCCAGTAATTCAAAAGATATTGCCATCTCTGTCTGTCTGTCTGTCTGTCTGTCTCTCTCTCTCGCACACACACACGCACACACACACACACACACACACACACACACACACACACACACACACACACACACACACACACACACACACTTACACATGTACACACAAATAAACACATACACATAGTCTATCACGCTGAATTTGCCTGAGGTTAACTTTTACAATATACACGACTTAGAAATACTCAGCCAGCTATACGCTAATTCAAAGAGAGATTAATCAGTCGATCGAATAAATGAATCCTCTGTGCTAAACGACGGAGATCCGTTATCACTGCATAATAAAGACAGCATGTTTATTTACCTCAGCAGTCATCATTTCGAATCCGTTGTTTGGTATTTCAAGACTTCCTCCCTACCTTGGTTACCCCATGTTGAGTTTTAATGAGTTCGCTATGCCAACAAGCAAGTAATTATGATTCTAGCTATAAATTATTCTACGCCACTTAACACCCAGCACCATGTAACTACGCAAAATATGAAGAATATGAATGACGGTTAGTGGGGATTATTCACCAGTAAATATCTTGTATAGAACATCTCATTAGTGAGAGCAAAAGAGAAAGACGTAGAAAGAGCGATGAAAGAGGCGAAGAATTTTCTTCGGGAGTGGTTGAATGCGGTTAAGTTTCGCTATTAAAATACGGCTAATATTCTTTTTTTATCTAGATAGAAGGCCCGAAATTTGCGGGGAGGGGGCCAGTCGATTAGATCGGTCTCCAGTACGCAACTGGTACTTAATTTATCTACCTCGAAAGGATGAAAGGCAAAGTCGACCTCGGTGGAATGTTGAACTCAGAATGTAAAGACAGACGAAATACCGCAAAGCATTTCGCCCGGCGTGCGAACGTTTCTGCCAGCCCGCTGCCTTAAAATACGGCTCCTATTGTGAATGATTAAATACCACAAAACTCTACCTGCCTTTCGTAGGTGTCATATACTTAAGGTATCTGTTGACTGTATATAAAACAGTGGCACATTCTGCGTTCACCCCCCCCCCACCATAGAAGTGTCATAATCCAGAATGACATCTTTCATTTTTTTATCTTCTACTTGTTTCAACCATTGGGTTGCGGCTTTGCTGGAGCACCGCTTAGAAGAGTTAACTCAAACAAATCGACGTTTTCTTCTCTTTTATTTTATTTTGAACACTGGTGCTTATTCTGTCGATCTCTTTTGCGGAAGCAAACGTATTTTGTTGGACTTACAATTATTAGAGACCCTTATTCGCGTTCCATATCAATCGATGCGTTGCGCACATTATTACAATTGGTTTCGCCATGGCGCCCGAAAGAGGTAGCACTATGATTTATAGACTTACACACACACACACACACACACACACACACACACACACACACACACACACACACACACACACACACACACATTCACAC
Organism: Octopus bimaculoides; assembly: GCF_001194135.2. Classification (NCBI taxonomy): domain Eukaryota; kingdom Metazoa; phylum Mollusca; class Cephalopoda; order Octopoda; family Octopodidae; genus Octopus; species Octopus bimaculoides. The sequence goes on from NC_068992.1 coordinate 62,674,931, forward strand.
CCTCACACACATACACACACACACATACACATTCACACCCTCACACACACACACATATATACCCATTCACACGTATGTTTATAAGTGAGTGCATATAAACCAGCGTCTGTCGATCGACAAATTACTACTTTGTATAGAATGTTAAAAAAAAAAGAACCACAATATATTCTGAAGGTGTTGAAGCGCAGTTGACTGAGGTGTTGCTTTCTTTCCTTTCTTGCCTCCTTCCAGCCTTCCTTCTCTGCGTCACATCATTTGCAGTGAATCACTCTCTATATTCTCTCAACCGTGACATTACCTCTACTATATCGAACATATACTTACATAAGTATATATATGCGCGTATGCATATTGATATACATGCACAAATACATGCACACACACACACACACACACACACACACACACACACACACACACTTATGTGTGTTTGAATACATATATGTATATATATATCTGTATATATGCATATATATGTATGTATATATATATATATACATATATAT
>NC_068992.1:62679381-62681512 GCF_001194135.2 Octopus bimaculoides
CAGACAGATTGACAGAGACAAAGACAAAAAGAGAAAGAGATAGATAGATAGATAGATAGATAGATAGATAGACGGAAACACAGATACACAAAGAGAGGGAGTGAGAGATGAGGCGTTGTGGGAATGTAAGAAAGGAAGGGTCGTTGAAAATGAAAGAAAAAGAAAAAGGGGGATAGAAGCTAACTTCCCAACCACATGGTTTGAGGTTCAGAACCTCTACGTGAATCCTTGGGCAACTATCGCCACCTAATCCTCGGGCCAGTCAAAAAAAGCGAATGAGGACTTTTTTTTTTTTTGCCGCCCTCCGGGACGCTTCAGTGATTTCACGCGATCACGCCATCCATGACAGTCCACCATGCACGTTCTTAAGTCGTCAACATTTGCCATTCCACCGTACCTGAAGCAAATAGTCTATATGAGTTAGATGTTTTCTTTCCCTGTTCATTCTTCTTTCAACTGACAGCCATAAAATCAGTTGATGCACAAGTTTTTCTGGGAGCCTGACGCAATGACCAGGAATTCTCATTCTTCTCTGCTGAGCCTTCTCGTTCACTTTGGGTAGATCTTAATAAAGGAAGAAAATGGAAGAAACCAAGAAAGCATTTAAGAAAGAGATTTGAAAGAGCGGCAGGAGAACTATGTAAATTCAGAATTAAATAGAAAGAATGGAGAAACAGAAGGAATAAATAAGGATAGAAAATGAAGGAAAGAAAGATGAAAGAATGAGTGAAAGACAGATATAAAGAAATTTTAAATAGAGAAGGAAAGCAACAAAAAGCATGGAGAAAAGGAATAAGATGAGGGGAATGAGAGTGAAAGAGAGAATAATAAAGGATGGAAAGAAAGAAAGGAGAACGAAATTGAAAGAACGGAAAGAAATAAAAAAATACAGAGAAAGAAATAAAGAACGAATAACTGAATGACAGAAAATAAAAAAGGGAAGAAAATAAAATAAAGGACGAAAAGGAAGAAATAAATGAACGAGGAAATGAAAGAAGGAACAACAAATAAATAAAGATGTATGCGTGTGTGTGTGTATATATATATGTATATATATATATATATATATATATATATATATATATATATACACACACAGATAGATAGATAGATAGATAGATAGATAGATAGATAGATACATACATACATACATACATACATACATACATACGCACACATACATACATACGCACACATACATACATACATATACACACACAAACGCACACACGTATTTGGGAAGAAGGAGGAAAATGCATCCGGTACAACGGAACGAGGTGTCAGTCGAGCTAACTTTCAATATCCGATGGCGGAATGTTCAATGATGTATATTTTAGTATTAACACAGCGGACAGTGGTCAGTGTGTTTAATTGTATGTATTGCTTCGGCCAACAACCAATGAATACATCTTTACCACCGAAACTTACTGACCGTGAAAAATTGGATGGAATCATGCTTTGTCGACTCCAGTAGAGTGGCCAATATGTAAAGCCCCCATTGATGAAAGAACAGTATGAGAGAAGAGATTGTTCAGGAAGTTGAAGTGGGGGTACGGGAGGACCAGGTTGTGAAGAGGTGAAAAGAGTAGACGAGGAAGAAGAGGAAGTTGAGAAATAAGGCGCAGTTCACAGAAACGCTTTAATATATGGATGGAGTTAGGCTTCGTATGACTAAAAGCTGGTTGAAATGAACGTAGGTTATCCGACTATATGAATTAGTAAACTATTACGTTACGAACTACATTGTTCTGTGTTCGAACCCAGGTTAAGTCGACATGATCTGAAAATAACTCGGTGCGGTACAGGTCTTTACAAGAGACCATTTCCACGGGGTAAATATTGACTATAAGAGGAATCAAGGGGAGCAGATATGGTGGCAATTATGAGGATAAACAAATGCGGAGAGGATAAAACAGGGCACAACTGAGGAGGGGATTGTTCTTTATGTTGCCTGTCTCGTTTCTCTATTTCTTTCTTTTGTTGTTCGAAAAAAAAGTTTCTCTGTTTTTGTTTTTTGTGTTCGCGTTTCTCATTTTGTTGACATATTTTTGATGTCCTGTACCCATTTATGCATGTATATATACAGATATATGTAAGTATGTACTTATATGTATATATATTATATATATAT
>NC_068992.1:62691061-62692854 GCF_001194135.2 Octopus bimaculoides
ATATATATATATATATATATATATATATATATATATATAAATACATAGATGTACTTGTGGAGTTTGAATGTCCGTATTAGAATCAATGAGGAAGGGAGATAAGAAAGTTAGTATAAGATTATTCAAGAGGAATCGTAAATAGGTACAGAATCTTACGGCTGTTTCGAGAAGATATATGTTGATATGGGCCAGCTAACTCCAACCATAGCAGTTATCTATACTTTTCTCATCAGAGTTAAGGGATTCAAAGGGTTGTTAACATTTTATGAGATATGAGAGGTTTGAGGATGAAAAAAAAAACAATGTTTAGTTGGACCATACTAAGCATGCAGATGATTGACGTACCTCTTCGCAAAGGTAAACAGACGAGACGAAGAGCACGATTCGATTGTAATAGATATTTTATTGCTTGACCAATATTTCGACAGTAAGCCTGTCTTTATCGAGTTCAAAATAAGAAATGACAAAAATTCAAATTATAGATATTTAAATTTAAAGTATGAACATGAGAAACCAGCGTCCACATGTTGATTGAATGACATCATCAGTCTTTAAGTTTCAATTTTATAACAGGCGAAAAGAAAAAGATAGAAAAAGACGGAAAAAAGAGACAGAAAGAAAGAGTAAAGAAAAAAAAATTAGCAGAAAAGAAAAAGATTATTTAATGAAACAGTTTTGTGTAAATTTGATGATATTCTCCTGTTGTTTTATTCATTCCTCCAGTGCAAAGTCGACCTCAGCGGCATTTGAAAATAGAAGGTAAAGACAGACGAAATCTCGCTAAGGATTTTGTCCTGCATGCTAACGATTCTGCTCGGAATGCCATTTGTTACACTTGTATATTGAGTGCAAGATTTTATGATTATTATGCGGCGTCTACCGCGATGATGGACTCTAATAAATCTGATGTGTCTTTCGCAATAAAAGGTATTCTGTGTTGAGGAAGGGGACGGGATAAACTACCTGCATCTACTTGCTATAAAAATAGGTAGTAGTTTTAACTTGTCCTTCTTCTTAGTGCAAAATTTGAAGAGTGCAGTTTGATTTTAACATATCCCGCCTCTCCCTGTTGTCTGCTTTCTTCTACTGTTGGAAATAGAAAGAACAAAGACACTGGTGACACCTGCATGCAGATGCATTGATGTTGCGTAGCTCCAGCATCTCTTCAGTCTGAGTGACTGCGGCGCTAGGTACTGACTTTCGTCCAGACCTTATAGTAATACCTACATAGCTGACAAGCGCAACCTTAGAGTCTCTGCATATCATTACACCATTACATTTTGCTACTTTAAATTCCTCCACTGCGGATAACAGGAGAAGTTGTAAGTGTCCCGATCTTTTGCACAGGCCTGCTGAGTTGAAGCTTGGGGAACTCCTAGTTATCTTGGGAGGTGTTTATTTATCTTCCTTACCACCCTTTCCACACTTGTCATCGGAACATCGTACAGCGTCAACAACCAAAGGACTCTCGGCAGCAGTCCATGTTGGTAGAGCCATGCCCTGAACTTTACTGGAAGTGAAACTCGTACAGTAATAAACAAACGGACGGAAAGATGGAAAGATATACTAAATGCACAGACGAACGGAGAACAAACACAGAAAGTCACAAATTCCTCACCAGTTATCGGCTGACGTCAAGCGCTAATGGCATGAACCTGCACTTGACGCTTTAGTCGGTAACTGATGAGGAATTTGTGACTTTCTGCGTTTGCTCTCCGTTCGACTATTTTTGACCTGTATACATGCATACATACATATATAAACACACACACACACACACACACACACACACA
>NC_068992.1:62693096-62694407 GCF_001194135.2 Octopus bimaculoides
ACATATATATACATATATAAACATATATATATATATACATATACATATATATACAAACATATATATACATATATAAACATATATATATATATACATATATATACCCATACACATATATATACAGGGTGTGGTGAATAAATTTTCATCAAAATTACGCAAAGATGAAATAATATTGATATCTCATTTTAACAGTTATATTTACCAGAATTACATAATAATATCTTGAAATACTAAAGAGTAGATTTATTTAATAAAATCGCCATTGGCTTCAACCACGGCCTCCAGATGACGTCGGAAACTCCTGCAACTATTTGGGACGTTCTCCTTGTTTAAGTTGGTGAATGCCTCCATAATCCTTGCCTTCAGTTAATCCTTGGTGTTACAAGAAGGTTTGTTTGGTCTCTCGCTCAACTGCACCCTACACATAATAATCAAGAGAGTTGCAGTCTGAAGAGTTAGGTGGCCAGATGTTATGGGTGATGTGGTTGCAGTAATTGTCTGACAACCATAACTGGGTTCTCCTCCTTGTGAGGCATGGTGCAGAGTCCTGTTGCAAGACATAGGTTCTTCTAGCAGCCATTCTCTTGACCCAAGGCAGCACCACTTTCCCATACACTTGATGTAGACCTCCGTGTTAAGTCTGAGGCCGTGGGGTAAGTTGAATGAAGGCATAACGTTGCCATCATTAGTGGTTACCCCAAACTCCTTCATGTTGACTGGATGTTTGTCTTTTGTCACACACTTTTGTATATGTTCTCAGATTGCATTGTCCTGAGATTGACACCCAGACATTCTGAAATATTTGGAGCTTCCGGCGTACATGCTAAGCAGTACTGCATGTCATTTCCAATTTTCTGGTAGAGTGAATTGCGTCATGATGCTGGTTTTCTCACAGACGGTGTCCAACTGACCCTACTATACTGTGTAATCGAGAAAATCAAAAACAGACGATATGTATGCTCTTGAGGCTTTGGTCGGCTCAAATCTACAGTAAAGTTCCCATGCAATGGGATCAACCCAGAACCATGTGGTTGAGAAGCAAATTTCTTGCATGTATAGCAGTGTTCTATAGTTTTCATGAAGTATTCTTTGATATCCATAAAGGTTTTCTTGTGTTTCACGCCAAACTATTGTAAATTATAAAGCATAACACAAGCTGATGGTTTGACCGTTTACCTTGTATTTCGTATGCCAGTTAAAAGTACATACCATTGACCTCTCCAATGTGTGTGTGTGTGTGTGTGTGTGTGTGCATTTAACCGATTTTAAAAGCCAATACGACGCAAGTTATAATATATATATATATATATA
>NC_068992.1:62696904-62701417 GCF_001194135.2 Octopus bimaculoides
ATCTATGTATATGTATATGTATATGTATGTATGTACGTATGTATGTATGTACGTATGTATGTATGTATGTAGATGCAGTTTGAAGCCTTCTTCATATTCTTTTCCCTGTTTCGAATAACAATGAGATCCCATATTTCATGTGACATGAGTAAATCATGGATATTTTATCAGGGATTCGTTGATAATCCTCTCGAAGATATAAAAATTTATTTGTAAGAGTTGAAAAGGAGAAGAAGCAGGGTAGACGGTCGGGGAGCTAATAAGAGGAATACTTGGGATGGGAAGAGGACTGGTGTTGAGCGCTACCTTGTGCGTGTTGAAAATACATAGATATTAAAGAGAATGATCTTGAAAGAAAAATTAGGACATTGAAAACAACTATATGAGATATAGAATAGGTTTGAGTTTTTAGTGTATATCATGAGGTGTTGTTTATTGTGTATGTGAATGAATATGTGTGTGGTTATGTATTTGTTAATATATATATATATATATATATATATATATATATATATATATATATATGTATGTATATAGCTCTCTGTCACTCTGTTTGTCCGTCTGTGTGTCCCTTTGTCTGTCCGTCTGTTTGTCTGTCAGTCTCTTTCTCTCTCTCTCTCTCTCTCTCTCTCTCTCTATCTCACTGTATATATATGTGTGTGTACTTGTATATATAAAGGGAGAGAGGGAGAGGATATGAAAGAATGAGAGAGAAAGATAGACAGATAGACTGAAGGATACATACACACACACACATACACACATATATATACATAAATATGAATATATGACATATGTATTGATATGCATAATATATATATAAATGTACTAAAAATATAAATATCATAATATATATGTATGTATGTATGTATGTATGTTTGATTGTATGATTGGATATATATTTATAGACATACATACATTCATATTTACATATGTGTGTGTGTATGTGTGTGTGTGTGTGTGTGTGTGTGTGTGTGTGTGTATCGAAACTATGAAATAATTGAACAAAAGACTATCAGACACATGTTGCCATGTCTGCTGTATGTTCGCCTTAAGATAGAAGAATTTATGTGATGAAATGGTTTAAGGGTGATCTATAGACCTTGTTATTAAATGCTGGCCCTTTTTAGGTATTATGGTTTCGTTTTTACTTTTTTCCTTCTCTTATATTCGTAGTTTACCACATTCGTAGTTTACCGTGTGGTAAATCTTAAAAGCACTTACTCTTAGAGTTTATAGATATTTGTGCGTACCTGTATATGTGTGTGTGTGAGTGAGACTGTCTGTGTATCCATATTATGTGAGCATGTACATGCATATATACATACTTTGTGTGTGTGCATCATATATGTATTTATGCATATATATATATATATATATATATATATGTCCCTAAAAACGCAAACACATACGAATACATCGAAATACAGACGAGCACAGACACACCAAGTAAATGAAAATATAATAAAGGTCCTTCCGGAGTCATAGAGACTCACAGGACCGGTTTCCCGTTTTCCATGGCGAATATATTTTCTCCCTAGATGGGACGTTAATCCGTCACAGGATTACTCATTTGTACCAGCCGAGCGGAGTGGAGCGACATGAAATGAAGTGTTTTGCTCAAGAACACAACAGATTGCCCGGTTCAGGAATTGAAGCCACAATCTTACTATCATGAATCCAACAACCTTTACCACTGTGCCACAATGAAGGAAGACACAACGAGTACTTGGAACGTTACACTATTACAGCAAATCGGATAATGGGATATTCCAAACTCGCAGCTTTCTCAGAGTTTTTCTCGTGATATGGCTATCGGGAATTTGATCTCTGAGATTACAAATGCTCACCAACACTTCACAACCTTCATATTTCTGAATATAATCCTAACCAGCGCTTGTTTGGAATGTTATAGTTTATTGAATTTTTTATTGATTAAATTTTAATAAAGTTCTGATTCTAAGTTATTGCTTTTCTCATCAATTTTATTTTTGCTAAATCTTAACAGCGAAATTAAATTTCATAGTTATTCCAGTAATGATGTTAAATATCTACCAAAAATAGAATTGGTATTTTTGCAAGTCACGTTGCCTCACTCGTCTTGACATATTGTAACAGAAAATCATTTCAAACATGATATTTTTCAACAACAAAAAAATATTGGCTTGGCAACTAAGTTCCCGTTTTTTATTTTTTTAAATTTTGGAATCTATTTTATTCGAGAATTCTATTTTTGAATCATTTTGGAATTTTTTTTTCTAGTTAATTTTAGTTAATCTTTGTTTATTTTCAGATCATTAAAGTGGAATGTCAAGTTAAGAAAAATTAAATTTAAAGAAACGGCGGGAACTTAGTTGCCAACCTAATAGATTGTAATAGATTGCTATAGAAAACTGCTTGATACAATTAAAGGCATTGAAATTTGGGGCACATACATCCGATTTCTGCGGTAAAAACTATCACTATAAACTTGCATTAGATATTGTTGACTGGTCATGGAAGACTTAAGGAGAATATAATGATACGAAATTTTGCATAGTTTGGTTGCCAACTTTTAAACCGGCTAGCTTAGTAATGAGAGATTTTAAAAACCCATCCAATATGGCCAACTGAACGAGAAAAACTTCTAGGATCCCAGCCAGACATAATCAGACGGTTATACAATCAGTTAGATCCAGCTTTTGACAGAACAACGATAATCATCCCAGTGGCAAGATTTAACTAGATTTTTATCGTTTTCCACAGAGAATATATTAATACATAAATGTAAGTAGCTAACGTGTGAAGTGTAATGTACGAGACATTCTGTTATTGAAATTGGCGATGAAGTGTTCGACTGAATGGTTTCAGTACTTTTCGGTGGGCTTGTTGCTTTTCCATCTCTCAAGTTGGCGTTTAGAAGGTTTCATATCGCTGCAAAATAAAGGCGGGTATGTATGATGTTTTTGTTTGTTGATGGTTGGTTGGTTGATTTCTCTGGTCACGCTTTATATAATATAGAAAGAGGGGTGATAGATAGAAGAAAGATAAGAGGTTGGTTCAGAAGGAATGAACATACTAAGTTTAGCAGAATGCAATGAATAAAAGAACGTTACACACACGCCACACACACAAAGAGAGAGAGAGAGAGAGAGAGAGAGAGAGAATCGTAAAGACAGAGATGGTGGAGGAGAGGCAGTAAATGGCAGAGTATTTATGGAAAGAATTACACAAATGAAAAGTAAGAAGTTGTTGTTCGTTGATGAACTACACCAGCGATTGGCATATTCAGGTTCGAATCAGCTGGAATATATTAAATATGAATATGTACATTATAGTTTTGTTTTAGTTTATTTAATTCAAGTTAATAAATATTTTTGTTTTAAACATTAGTATTCCTTTCATTATTTTATTTAAGCATCAACAAATTTGTTTAAAGCTAAATTATAAGAATTGCATTTTTGCCATATTTTCTAATAATACCGGACCCGGTAAAAGCGCACTTCCAGAGGTGTATGATATATGGAAGGTAAAACAAGAGTCATTTTATGTTGCAAAACTAAGTTTCTGGCTGTTACTTCTATTCATATAAGTATAAATTATTATCACCAACAGATGTCCTCATGCCAGCCGAATGTTTAGTATGCTCAACGGAGGTTAATTATGTTTTTTGCGTTTTTTTATGTTATGTGTTCAAATTCAGCTGAGTTCGATTTTTCCTTTTAATTACTTCAGGATCGATGAAACAAAGTACCAATGAAAAACTAGGAAAGTGAAAAATTTATTCCACTCTTCCACTCCCACCAAATTTCAGGTCTGCTGCCTTTGCGGGGAACAATTATGCATGTTTGCTTATTCTTATAAAATCTAAACCAGCTCTCAGAAATGTCAAGAATGCCTACAAAAATCACTATATATCTGTAATGGTATGTTGAAATGATTAATTTTCGACAAAATAGCGATATTGGGACAATTTCTCCCAGTCCAATACTGTTTGGTTGTCTTGAAAATGTCACATCCATTTTTGTCACACCAGGTAAATGAAAGTTATGATCAGAGAAAACAAACTCATTTGTATCTTTTGAAATTTCCAGGTAAATGCAAGTAAACGCCATGAGGCATTTTCATGCTTCTCTGGTGAAATTCCGAGGGATTTAGCAGTAAATATTTTCAGGTGAAAAATATTATTTTGTCAGATGTCACATACATCACACTTTTTGGATCCTCTTCAAAAATCTCACCATTTCCAGGTATAAAAAAAAAAAGTTTAATACTTGCCTAGGTAGTCAAACATTGGTACAAAGCCATCAAGTTCGGAAGCGGGGTTAAGTCGACTATGTCGATCCAAGTACTCAATTGGTATGGATGAAAGACAAAGTCGACTTCGGCAGAATTTCAGCTCAAAGCGTAAACGCGGGTGAAATGCGGTTAAACAATTTTCCCAGAATGTTAACGATCCTGCTAGCTCTCTGCCTTTTGGGTACTCAAATATTGGTTCCCATTTTTGCTGGCGTGTGTGTGTGTGTGTATGTGT
>NC_068992.1:62703486-62704205 GCF_001194135.2 Octopus bimaculoides
GGGGGCTGGAGAGGAGGGGAGGGGAGGGCTAGGGGAGGAGGAGAAGAAGAAAAGAAGAAGAACAAGAAGTGGAGGAGGAGAAGAGGAGGAAGAAGAAGAAGAAGAAGAAGAAGAAGAAGAAGAAGAAGAAGAAGAAGAAGAAGAAGAAGAAGAAGAAGAAGCTTTGATAAAATAACAAAAGTTCAAAAAGATAGCAGGAGACTTCGTTACACAAGTCAAAATCAAAGGAAAAATTGCAGGAGAATAAAATGGTTAAAAGCTCTACATATATTTCAGAATGAGTTCGAATTATCAATATAAATGAATGAAATATAAATGAATGAACAGACACGAAAGAAATTAGCAGAGAAGGTGAAGGTGAAATGTATAAATTTGCCGTCCTTTCCTTCCATCTTACCCCACCCAACAATAGCAAGTAGCAATACTTTTAAACGACGCCATTTTTGACGTGTCATCGATTTTCAACTTGATAGCGTGAATAAAAATATGGACGGAATTACTGGCCATTGATGTGAAGAGAAAGATGCCAACATGATTGATGTCAACACCGAAATCGAGAAACAAAGCTTTATGTCTCGAATTCAATTCAGTTCAAATCGGAAGACGTGCAAAGGACTGTTTGTCTTGTCAGACATTGCTCCATGACTCGCATTTATTACCTTTACACATTTGTTCAGATATCCATCATCATAGTTTTACTTTATTTTATTTCATTTTAT
>NC_068992.1:62705645-62706157 GCF_001194135.2 Octopus bimaculoides
ATATATATATATATATATATATATATATATATATATATATATATATATATATATATATATACATATATATATATATATACATACATATATATATATATACATATACACATACGTTATTAAACGCAGCAGAAATATCACAAAACTTTTACTCAGTTTCACATTCCCGTTTGTCGGACAGTTTCGTTAGAATCTGTCCGACGAACGGGAATGTGAAACACTATGTAACAGTTTTTGTGATGTTTCTGCTGCTTTTAATAAAGCTTATTACTCTACCTTTGAAATTTGAGTTCTCTTTTTTTCCCATATATATGGGCGCAGGCGTGGCTGTGTGTTCAGAAGTTTGTTTCCCAACCACATAATGCCGAGTCCAGGCCTACTTTATGGCACCATGAACAAATGTCCGCTACTATAGGCTTATCCGAATAAGTCTTGGAAATGTATTTAGTAGACAGAAACTTAAGGTAGTCCGACGATATATGTGCGTATATATATATATATATATATATATATAT
>NC_068992.1:62707029-62709349 GCF_001194135.2 Octopus bimaculoides
TATATATATATATGCATGCATATATTGAGAACAAACTTTCCCACGAACAGAAGCGTGAAAATCTGAGTAGTACTTTTTTGCGATGTTTCAGTAGCTTTAATAATAAAGTATATATGTATGTATGTATATATGTATATATGTATGTATGTATGTATGTATGTATGTATGTATGTATGTATGTATGTATGTATGTGTGTATATAGTTTGTAGTGCGCGGTGGTATCAAAAGCTTACTGGATTAGTAATGTGTAATAAAAAGTAACTTATTCACCTAAGTTTTAACATTATCTCCTTCGAAATAATCACCTTGTGCAGCAATATGCTGCTCGTAGCGTTCCTGCCACACTTCTGGAATCCAGCATGCGTTCCGTAAGCGAGTGGAAGACCCACTGAGATTCGCTTTGGATCATGACAACTGTGTTGAAACGGCAGCCTCTGAGTTGCATTTTCATCTTGAGGAAGACATGAAAGTCCACGGATGCTAAATCTCGCGAATCGGGTGGGTGCAGAAGCGATACCGTGTTGTCTTTGGTGAGAAGCTCACTTGTGAGGAGAGCTCGATGACCGGGTGCATTGTCGTCGTGAAGAAACCAATTCCTCACGCTCCACAGATCCGGTTGTCGCAGTAGATTGACGGTCTGGCCGTCTGGAAGACGAGATCTCGATACACAATATTACATTCCGGGAGTGACGCACGTGACAGGTCTTCCAGATCGCTTAACGTCTTCCGGGAACGTTCTTCTACATTTGAAGCGCCCGTGCTACTCGAAACATTGTGTACGACCTATTGCCGCGTCACCATAATCTCGACGAAGCATGCTCAATGTCTTTGTAGCAGACTTCCTATGTCTAACGCTAAATTTTACGTTAGTTCTTTGTTCTATCGATGATAAAATCGCTGACTACAGCATACACGTGATCACAAAGACACAAATTTCACAACTTGCAAAGTAAAGATAGTGATGTCACTCAACACACTGCCTCATGAAGGTCACTGCTCGCTCTCACTGCGCATGCAACCGTGTACTGCCATCTGTTGGTGTGCTACAGAACTATTCCTGGAACATTTTGATACCATTGCCTACTACAAACTACAGGGGTCGGTTGAAAACATGCCATATATCGATATCTTTGCATTTAAACAACATGCACACAAGGGTCGGCTGAAACACTCATAGGCTGAAAAGAAACTCTCATGGAATGTGATCAAATGAAGGGTGTTTTTCAACATAGTCCCCCTTGCGGTCCACACACTTCTTCCATCGGTGTTACAGTGCTTGGATTCCATTTCTGAAGAATCTTTCATCTTGTTGCTCAACGAATGTCATCAACAGTAGATATGGCGTCATCGTTCCTGCGATATTGCTTCCCAGCGAAGAACCTGTTTATGTGTTGGAGAAGAGCTGAAAGTCAGATGGGGCCAAATGACAAGAAAAGGGAAGATGCTAGTTCAAAGCCACACTCCCGCATAGCAGCCATTGAATTCAAGGATTGTGTGCTGCAGTATTGTCCGGAAGAAACATATCCCGTTTCGCCAGTTTGAATGTATACGGGACAGTATGTGCCCGACTCTATACGTAGTTGACAGAATACATTTGTAACATTATATGCTTGTGTGACAGTGGACGTGTGACCTTATAAGTGCGTGACGGTACATGTGTGTGTGACTGAATACGTGTGTATAACAGTATGTGTGAGATACTAGATGTGTGTAACAGTTTGCGAACGTGCGACTTTGACAGATGAATTTTTGACAGTTTATAAGGCAGTAGTTCGTTTGTAAATTGCAAGGGTCCATACTCCATCAGGCTACGTGACATTGTGTGTCAGCGGACATTCGCTATAGCTTCGAGTTTTTGTGAATCAAATTGACTAGATGGAAAGAGTAGAGAATCCCATATAATACATTCTATCTGTAATTCAAATGTATAGCCATGTCACATACTGTGCCATATTGTTTCTATCTGATGATTTCGATAAAGGTATATTAATATTTTTGCAGAATTCACACAGCCTGTTTACGTGCAGATACAATGTACAGATAATTCAGATGATCGAACAATTGAAAACTCGTCGTCGATAGTGACGGGGATCCACTTATTATCTTCATGAATGAGTCTGTGAAAGAGATAAGTAGTTTATCTGTTCGTGTGACTGATAAGAAAACAATATGGCAAATACACCAGGACAAATGAATACAGGAACGTTGTCTATACACACATACATGTGCACATATGCAGGTATATATGTGTGTGTGTGTGCGCGTACGCACGTGTTTGTGTATGTGTGTGTGTGTGTATATATATATATATATATATAT
>NC_068992.1:62709382-62710603 GCF_001194135.2 Octopus bimaculoides
TATATATATACATATCTGAATATATATATATATATGTGTGTGTGTGAGTGTGTGTGCGTGTGTGTGCGTGCGTGTGTGAGTGTATGTGTATATGTGTATATATATATATATGTATATATATATATATACACACACACATACACACAGACAAATATACACACGACATGTATGCATATACTTATTTATAAAGAATTATCGAAGGAGGGAGACTCAGCTTCTTTTGTATGTGTATATATGTATGTATAAATGTGTGTATATGTATGTTTGTATGTATATTTGTATATATGTATGCATGTGCATATATATATTTACATACATACATATATTTGTGTGTGTGTGTATAATGAGGGAGGGAGAGAATAGCATCAGAGGGAGAGAGAGAGAAGGACAGAGAGAGTGTTTTAATATCCATGTGTCTACATGTGTATATATATATGTCAGCGTATGTGTGTGTGTGTGTGTGTATTCGCGCATGTGTATTCGCGTGTACGTTTATCTGTTCTCTTCGTGGTACTTTGTGTATGCATTGAAGTAGTTGGAAAATATGTTTTCCTTGTTAAGAGGAAGAATTTGAGAAATAATCAAGAAAATTATTGACAATGTGAGGGCAAATGTTATCTCAAAGCAACAGTTATATCAGAGCATTGGAAAACGTATTAGAATTTCACCAGGAAGATATTGGTGTTGTGGACTTTGTACTGGCGAATATTCTGGTAATAGCATGAACAAACAGCGACTGGGCTGCTAGATGAGTTCAACCGTTATCTATAAACAGAATTTACTATAGTTTGGATATGGAAGACGTTGAGCAAGATGTGTGTGTGTTCGTGCGTGCCTACATGCGTGTGTGTGTGTGTGTGTGTGTGTGTGTGTGTGCCTGTGCTTACGTGTGTGTGTGTTTATACTGGTGCTGTTATTCTTCTGTAGCCATCGCTACCGTTCATTCATAACAAACATTGACAAACTTATGAACCCATGTGTGCACGTAGGTACATATATGTGTGTGTGTGTGTGTATGCCTTGTGTGCGTGTGTGTGTTTGTGTTTGTGAGTGTGAAACACAGAGTTTGTGTTTATTACATATATACTTGAGTGCGTATATATATATACACATGCAAGTGCGTGTGTATATATATTTTGAACCTGAAGAACAGATTGATATAAAACATGTGTACAGATCTGAATACATATGCATATATATATATATATATACATATATATA
>NC_068992.1:62711168-62717273 GCF_001194135.2 Octopus bimaculoides
TATATATATATATATATGTACGTATATATATTTGCAGATGTACAGATACACGCTCAATTATATGTATGAATAGGTGTGTATATCGATTGAATGCTACATTCGATTGTACAATCTGTCTCTCTTTGGTCACCATGAAATTCTATAGACGTCGTTAGTATTGGTTGGGCACTGACATACAATAAACGTCCAATTTTCTATTTGTTTGTAGAAGATCTTCAGTGAAAATTGAACTAAGCGATACAAAGAAAGCCTGCAAATAAAGCTACATGTACAAATTGAGGGAAATTTAAGAGAATGGGCGGTAAGGAGATGGACAGAGGGAGAGAAATGAGAACTGGGTGGCAGTTGATTAGAGGGAAGGAGATGAAGAAAGGAAAAGAGGTGGTGAAAGCCAGTAGAGTTAAGAGAGTGACAGAGGCTCGAAGGGAGAGAGAGAGAGAGAGAGAGAGAGAAGGAATTGTGTTGAAGCGAGACGGATGAAACAACGAAACAGAAATAAATGAACGACCAAAGTAACGTATGTATATATATATAGATATATATGTATGTATGTATGTATGGATTATAAATTCATATATACATGTATGTATATATATATATGTAGAAAAGTGCATATATACATATATATACACATATATACACACATATATACATATATATACATGTGTGTATATATATATACTTATACATATATACATATATATATATATATATATATATATATATATATATACATTCATATGTATATACATATATATATGCATATATGGATATATATACACATATATAAACAAATATATATATATACATACATACATGTGTATATATATTTATACATATATATACATATATATATACATTTATATGTATATACATATATATGTGTATTTAACCATTTATTCATTTAGATGTCTGTGTGTGTGTGTGTGTGTGTGTGTGTGTATAAGCATTCTTTAATATATGTATGTATACATGAATGTATACATAGAATCGAACCGATACAAACAATTAGCACGTGACTCGCAGTGAAATAAATTTGCTGATGCGACGGGTCACTATTGAAACTAAATCGTGTAGTCTTACGTAAATTTGTATGACTAGACCGAAAGAACTAGAAGAAGATAAGAATCAATGAGAATTTCGGACAAAGCAATGTTGAAATAAGACAGGAAAAAGGCTTGAATATATATACGAAATGAAATATTCTTATACTTACAAAATGGACGTTTTTGTGATGTTACTTGCGATAAATGTTGTTGAGCTAGTGATGTTGGTGGGGGTTAAACGTGTCTGTTTTGTTAGAGGGTCTAAAGGCTAAACAATATTACTGTTTTATAACCGTGTTTTAGAAAATGTTTTGTTGTTTCTTTTTTATTTTCTTTTGTCTCCTTACCCTTATGCTATCTTCTTTCACTGGGGAGCAATTTTTGTTCTGTTTCAAAGCGAAATAATATCGTAGAGATTTTTATTTTTATTTTTTCTTAATCAGAGAAAAATATTGAATGAAGGTCAGCAATAAATAAATAAGGCGACAAAACGATGAAAGAATAAAAGTACAGAATGAGAATGAAGGCGAAAAAAGAAAATGAAGGACAAACATCATTATGATTAACACTAGAATTCCGATAGAAAACTAACAGCATTTCCTCCATGTTGAATAAAATAATATCCACCACGTTGACTGGATTGATGTATGTCTTTATATATACACACACATGTTTGTGATTTGTATATGTGCATGCATACTTAGTAATCTTCCTAAAGTCGTGAATCGAGTTACGAACACACTCACACACACACTCAAACAAACAGAGGAAAACAAACTTCGTCACTCTCATTTAAATAATAGTTACCGTATTTTCTAGCATACAAGACGGAATTTTGAGGCCAAAATTTACAATCCCCAAGAAAGTTAGGTCGACTTTTACACCGAGACGAATTCGAAGGACTGAAAGTTTCATGGAAAAAAGAGTAGGATTTGGAAAGATAGTGACGATTTTATTAATGTTTACACTTCAATTCTATACTTGAGACCACGTCGACTTGTTTGCCGGAAAAGTACGCTATATATTGAACATGAATTTATCTGTGAATTTCGTTTCAGCCGATTCATCCCTTCGCTTGAAACTCTGTTTCCATATTGTCGCTCAGACATTTACTAACGTATCCAAGTGTAACAATGATCATTTGATAAAAATAAACATTATAATCCGGGTAGAGGAGTTGTGTTTCGAAGGGGTTAACCATATAGGTATGAATACGCGTATGTATCTATGCATGTGTATGTGTATCTATCTATATATATATATGACAGCGGGTATTCGTTTTGTTGCACGTTTCTTAACAGTTTCCAGGAGGTTTATATGCTGAGCAAGATAGGGGTTGCAGATTGGTGATGCAAATTCCAAGTGTAGACATACGATTGTCGTATACAATTTTAAATAGATAGCTGAAGAACGGTTGACAAATGTCTTATTGAGTGATGATAGCACCCCATCAGCCTTCTTGAGATTGATGTTGCTAAGGAAGTATGTAAAGGCAGGATTTTTCCTCCCAAAATCCCAAAATGCATGGTGACGCACTTGTCCACAGCTAGCTTCAGTTGCCAGTCAGAAATTCATTGCTGTATTGTATCCAGGTCTGATTGCAGGGAAGATCTATAGCGCATAGCTTATGTTCTTTTTATTTCGAGGTACAGCTTGATATCATCTACATATTTCAGCACTGTAACATTCCTCAAGTTGGCATCTATATCCTTAATATGTGCATCAAACAGTAGGGGTCCTAGAACGGATCCCTATGATACACCAGAAGTCATCTCGTAAGGTGCAGAATGATGTCCTAAAACTGTAAGTACCTCTTTCCGACCTAGAATGACGGACATCAACCAGTAATATAGATCATCTTCCACACCCACTGCAGAGAGTTTTACCAGGAGTCATTTGTGTGGCACAGAGTTGAAGGCTTTGACAAAATCAAGGTAGACAACATCCACCCGTGAGCCACCATCAGTAACTCGGGTGATGTTTTCAAGAAACTCGATGAATTGACTACAGCAGCTGGAGTTAGGGATAGCACCAAATTGTGAGGGTCGAATAAGCCTGTGAGAGCTCCAAAAGTTCCAAAGTGTTTCTCTGACACAAAATTCCACCAGTTTCGTGATGCAGCTAGCAAGGCTGTCTGGACGGTAGTTGACAAGTGATGTGCGGTCACCATTTTTGAACTGGGGAACGTCACTAGCAAATTTCAAGTGCTCTTGAGTGACACAGTTGTTAAGGCAGGATTGAAAAATGGAAAACAGCTGATGCAATAGAAAGAACCCACCACCTTTGAGAAGGAAATAAGTAACACCATCAAGACCAGGAGAGGCATAGTTGAACTTATTTTTGATTAGTAACATTACGAAACCGGTATGCTTTTGAATCTCTTTTACAGTTATATATATATACCACACAGCCACTCCTGTGCCTGTGGATTTTGACGTAATATATTACCTGGTTCTTAGGTACGACGGTTACTCTTGTAACTGTCAGGGAGTTTAGCATATCGAGTTCAGCGTCCATTGTTCAAGAGAATATTTTGACGAATGCTTCTCAGTAGAACCAAGTGAACATCATATTATAAACAACAGGCTATCAGATCTCTCAAAAGCGATAGTCAATTCGTTTGATTTGTAACAACCGCTAAGAGATTTACAACACTCATAACGTTCTGTTGTGTGAAAGACGTTTGTATATGGATCACTCTGTAGGTCTTTTAACAGTAAGGCTTCAATGGGAAACCACTTATTTATATTCCGAACTCCTTCCCACTGATGTCTTTAAATCATCTTAAGACGAATCCTTATCTAGCTTTGAAGGTATGATGTTCTATTCCCCAATTTACCGTTTGCAAGTTTACTGCAAACTCATGATTCATATCCTACGCTTTAGTGATTTCTTACGATTCCAATTTCATTTACGTAGATCGAGTTTAAGAACAATTGGCTTATCAGTGTCCGTTTATTGGCAGTTCCCCTAGATATTAGACGACCTACTATAAAATTTTTTTGATTGTCCATGAATGCACTATTCAATTTGCGTCTGAAGATAAAAGTCAATTCTCTACAACATTTAACTGAAAGCTACATTCGTGACTAAAATACGTATCGTTTCTTTTCTTTTTCTTTTATCTTGCTTTTTAATCTATTTTGATAAACGGTTCACTCGAAACGTCTGTCCTTTACCCCTGCCTTTTTACAGCCTACAATTCACTGTGCCCAAAAATTTGATAATTTTCTTTATATTTTGTCCATCATATTTCGAATTTTTGTCGACCTTTTGTAATTTCTGTTGTCCAGCTGAGAGTCTCTTATTCCCCTGATTCCATTCGTGCTACTTTACCTGTCTGATAGTATTACTGTCTCTCGATTTTATTTTTCCTTCCCTATATTCATTTATGGAGAATGTCCTCTTATTGTGTCCTTATTTTGATCGATGTCACTTGTGTCTATCTACTGGCGGATGGTAAATGCAATACAATACACGCAACACAGTCAGACATGCCCAAAAGCTAAGAACTTCAATTTGCGCTAAGAATTCTTTTACAAATTAATCGATTACGGATAACATTAAATCAGTAAGTTTTCTATTGATTTGTACCATAACTCTTCTACCGTGCTTTGACGAGGGGGTGGGTAATTCTTCACTTATTTGTCTTTGTTTTTAGGGGGTAACCGAGTGTCCCGGTAATAGCGGCAGACCCCTTGTTATTATTGCTATAGCGCCCGCTTTATTCACGGATCATCTCAGGATGCTTTTCGAAGGTAAAATATATTGCTCTTTCGAAAATTTCTTCCTCCACATCCGCCTCATCATCATCATCATCATCACGATAATAATGATGCTTTCAAATTTTCGCACAAGGTCAGCAACATCAGGGTAGCGGTTAGTCAATTACATTGACCCCAGAGTCTAACTGGTACTAATGACATCGACCCTAAAAGGGATAAAAGCAAAGTCGACCTCGACACAATTTGAACTCAGAGCATAGAAACGGACGAAAGGCCAATAAACGTTTGTCTACCGTGCTAATGATTCTACCAGCCCATTGTCTTAATAATAATAATAATAATAATAATAATAATAATAATAATAATAATAACAACAACAACAACAAGAATATTGGAAGTGTTAACATGTACATTGTTTTGTCTTGGTATAAAAGATGGGCTACAGCAAATATTCTGCTCAATACCACAGATTTGCTTACATTCCTGCAAACATGCATACATACATATGTTTATATATCATACATTCAGAACGTATATAATATAGATAGTTCTCACAAAAATTTTATTTACTTTTAATTCCTCGGGAAAAAATTTCCCAACTCAGCGTCATGACAGGTAAATACGCCATTTGCCTCTAAGTTATATAACCATATCGCTTATTAATATAATTATGTAGTTACTCACGAAATCTTATCGTATAAGAAACACATCCTGGCAAATATTTGTCGGACTGGAAGAAATAAAAAGCAGCGGTTACTTCGGTATACCTTGTCTTTCATCCAATTAACTACCATAGAACCAGACAGGTTGAATCCGTAAATTCGCTGCCAAAGCAAAATCCAGTATACAACTTAAATGCACTAAAACGAGAATATCGTTTTCTTCGATTTTCAGGAATACTTGAGTATGTGCCAAGACTTTCTTAAAGAGCATATATCAGCAACGCAATCTAATTTAAAAACCATTTGTTTCCCATTTCCCAAAATATGCCTCGAGTTTATTGAAGGGTAAATATTCGCTACACGCTCCAGCCAATTGAATTTTCGGAAAACTAGCCATCAATATGTATTGTATATGGATATGTATTTATATATATGTACGTGTGTGTGTGTGTGTATACATATACATATATATAAATATAGACACACATATGTTTGTGCATGTGCATGTCGACCGTCCGTTCTTGGAGACCGGGCAGATGTCCAGACTAATTGAGTTGTATTTTCCATAAATTTCTAATTAAGTGAATCAAGAGATAACAATAGATATAAAGGGTAGGATACTATGAAATGATATATATATATATATATATATATATATATATATATATATAT
>NC_068992.1:62717594-62720229 GCF_001194135.2 Octopus bimaculoides
ATATACATATATATATATATATATATATACACATACACATATGTATATACACACATACATATATATTTATATGTATATATATATATGTGTGTGTAGATATATATACATATGAAGATATGTGTATATATATATACACACATATATATATGTATATATATACATGTATATATATATGCATGTGCGCGCGCGCGTACGTGTACGTTTGTATGTGTATGTACATAGACATATATGAACATCATATCTATAGCGCTTCCCGCTGGTCGTACTAACAACGCCCGCATAAAAAGTGCTTTTTCTTTTTGTTTTTTTTCCCTCCTTTTTCTTTCTAAGCCGAATTCTTTTTCTTAATCATGTCGCTACGACACGATGCTAATCCTAATCTATTCGTGAAGGCGGCGCCATCTTGGATTTCTGCTCTGGTTTATTGTTTCCTTTCAAAAGTAACACTTTCAATATATAATAAATGTGAATGTCGGTCATTGCTGAACTAGACACTAAACACTGGACACTAGGCTTAGCTACCGAAAATTAACGAAACCCAATTATTATACGTTGATGTATTTTGTCATGCGCCTTGTTTCCAATAACAACAAGGATGCGTCAAGCAATAGTTTAGCGTCTAATGAATATTTATTAACGACTACTATTAACGGAGAGCAGTCATAGAGTATCGTATTTGTTTTTATGCCTTGTTATGTTGTTTTGCAGTAGGTTTTTACTCTTATTGTTATTCTCTTTACAATAACAGTTGTGGGGTTTGTTGTTGTAATTGGTATTGCTGTTGATGCTGTACATGACGGTATGGCTGTCTCGCAGAGTAGAATGTTACTTATATTATTCTCTTTCGATACGTCGTCCATATTTCTGTTTTTTTTTTTTTGTGTGTCTTGTTTTCATTGTACCTAATTTGCATTTATATGTTGTTGACGATGTTTTTACTTTCATTCTGAAAGTAACGGATAAGGAAATATAAAATTAAGCACGTCATTTCAGGCGTGCAACACATACATACAAGCGTGCATATATATGTATATATATATATATATATATATATATAATGTGTGCATGTATATGTATTAATACATGTATGTATATGTATGTAGACAGATTAAAATAAACATTGATATTTCTCATTGTAATTTGGATATAGATGAATATGTACATCCACACACACACACACACGCACACACACACACACACACGCACACACACGCGCGCACACACACACATACACACACACACACACACACACATATATATATATATATATATATACACTCATATACATATATAATGTCTTTTAATGTTCCCAGTATAAACATACTAGCTACTTACTGTGAAGACAAGTCTCTAGGCGGGGTTTTTTAACACGCCTTGTGTTTCCAAGCAATCGTTGAGCACATGGTCTGTTGTATTTGAAAATCAGAACGCTGTTACATGACAAATAACACGAGATAAAACGAGAAGGTTGATGCAAAAAGTGGAAGTGTGAATAAAAGCAGAAAAAAGAAAAGAATGAAAACTATAGTTACGTCTCCTTTGATTGTAACAGCCATGATTCAATTAGTTGTGGCAAAATAATTCAAAGGAGAGACGTCCAAACTTTGCAAGACAACCGGTCAGTCTGGAGAGGGTGCTCTCCTCCTGTTTGCCAAAAGAAACTTGTCCATAGCTTGCATTTACTAAATATTTCGGATCTGGAATTAAGTTGTGGAATTGTTATATCTGAAAAGAATGTGCGATCTTTCAACTACACATAAGTTACATTGTTTATGCCCATT
This sequence comes from Octopus bimaculoides, assembly GCF_001194135.2. NCBI lineage: Eukaryota > Metazoa > Mollusca > Cephalopoda > Octopoda > Octopodidae > Octopus > Octopus bimaculoides. The sequence goes on from NC_068992.1 coordinate 62,719,376, forward strand.
AACATATGGCATGATGTTCTCTACGATTCTTGACATGATTTTATGTGGTGTGCAGCTGACCTGAAACCCCACACGTGGCTAAGAAACTAAGTGGCTTTACTTTTGTCGGTGTGCCGGAAAGAATCTAGGTGGTTTGCGTAACGCCTTTTGAGATCGCCCTCGCATAAATCGATAAACCGATGTAATTTTTCTTTTCAGTTTGGTCATCTTGAAGTTGTGTTATGATTTCTGCCTCATAGATGCCGGAGTTTATCATACAGACCAGGTCAAGTGAACAAGTTTCAGTGTCACCATGAGCCAATTCGCAACTGTAATTGACTTTTGGTGATGCTTACGAGTGATAATGCTCTTCATATTGGAGTACGGCTGTATGATATTTTAATAGAGCGTATGTTAAAAAAATCTTCACGTAATTATTTACTGGGAAATGCTTATCTGAAAAAATTTTTATAGTTCTACTTTCGGGTATACGCATTCTACACAGTGTATTGTAGGGTCAGTTGGGCACCGTCTGTGAGAAAAACAGAACCATGACATAATTCATTCTGCCGGAAATTTGGAAATAACATGCTGTACTGCTTTGCATTCGCGCCGGAAGCTTCAACACGAACATTTCAGAGTATTTCGGTTTCAATCTGTGGCCAGTGCAATCTGAATTCATGTACCGAGAGTGATAAAAGTCAAACATCCATTTAACATCATGGTGTTTGGAGTAATCACTAGTGATGGCGACGTTATGCCTCCATTCATCTTCACATGCGGCCTCAGACTCAACGCGGAATGCCTGGAGGCACCCTGGGTCATATATACATATATATATATATATGTATATATGTATATATATATATATATAT
>NC_068992.1:62720718-62721266 GCF_001194135.2 Octopus bimaculoides
ATATATATATATATATACACATATATATGTATATCTATATATATGTATGTATATTAATATCTATATCTGTATGTGTGCATGTATATAATAATACCCACAATTGCATAAATTTTCCGTTATAGGGGAGACCATGCAGTTTACTTGATACGATAAGAAGTTTTTCACAAATGCAGCGGAGGAGAGAATATTATGAATATTGTAGATGGAAGCAGGCAACAACTTCAGCCATGAGACATGCTTGGGCGAGAGATTATATCATGCTTGCTCTATGAAGCTCAACTTATAATTCTTGTAAGTCACTGTACGGAAAAAATCTATCAATCTACCTATCGGCCGTATTAATTGATGGCATTCGCTGGCTTTCTAGTTGATTTGACTGCAAGCACTAGCGGAAGGAAAAGGTTACAACACATCACTTTGTCCATTTGCTGCTCAGCTGTGAGACGGACTGTGTGTGTGTGTGTGTGTCTATGTGTATGTGTATGTGTGAATGTGCCTATGTGTGTGTCAGGATGTCTCCTCGTGTATGTATGTATGTATGTGTATAT
>NC_068992.1:62722461-62723252 GCF_001194135.2 Octopus bimaculoides
ATATATGTATATATATATATGTGTGTGTGTGTGTGTGTGTGTATACATATGTGTTTATATATATAGTAGTGTTTGTTGCCACTTTTACATCGCTGTTCCTCGCAGTATAATTTTACTACATTTTAACCCCAGGAGAACATCTTTTCCAGCTAATTAACGGTGCGAAACCTGGATCTGTTACAGTGCGAGTAAGGGAGCGAACCACTCCCCGTGTCCAGTGTTGCAAGATCAGCAGACCAGCTGGTTTCTGTGTGCCTAGCCCTCCTCGGAAACGTACCACTTTACTTGCTATTTGACTTTGGTGTTATCTTCTTCGATGTACGCCTGATGGAAACAAGGAGTGGAGAGAAGGCGAGATAAAAAGAGACTGAAAGAACAAAGAGGACGTGCATACGTGTTAGTGTGTGTGTTGGAGGTAGCACCGATTTTATACAGGTGTCAGAGCAATCTACTCCAGCAGGCTTTTCACCTGTCATCTCATCTCTCATCTCTCACTCTCTGTGTCTCAATATTCTTCTTTCTCTAACCATTTGGACATGTGTGTGTGTGTGCGTGCGTATACATGCATATATGCATATATTTACATACTTACACACATACACATATATACATATGCATGCATGTTTCTCCATGTCATTATGTAAAACGATTTTCGATTCTCTCAGAATATTCCTATCTTTGACTGCTTTATTCACAAAAGTACTTCTAACAAATGCACAAGTGTTTATATATTTATATATTAATTAGCCGTCAGTGTGTGTGTGTATAAATGTATATATATACATATTTAT
>NC_068992.1:62723863-62725420 GCF_001194135.2 Octopus bimaculoides
AAAGAAAACAAAACAAAAACAAAAAAATAGAAAATCAGAAAAAGTTAGCGTTGAATTAAAGTTAACTGAACGCTTGATAACATGTGTCGATATCTTTTAGCAGTGTGTTGTTAAAATCGTGTAAATACTAGCATTCACTGTAAAAATCTATTAAGATGTGTCCGTAATTAAATTTATAGCTTGACTAGAATGACATAAACAAGGGAGGTGTTGCAGCAAAGAATTGCGATTTCATTGTAATTAGTTGCTGTTTAGAAGCTGTTGAACGGTTTTGGGTTTGTAATTAGCTGCAAGGTGTCGTTGACATTTTCATGGTAATATAGATCGTGGAGATGTGTAGCAGAGATATAATTTCGTTTTTTAAATGGAACTTGGGTGTTTACTTTTATTTTTCAGCTTTGATTTCTTGAAAGCGATTTCTCATGAATTCCAAGCTTTATTTGTGTAATCAATGCCGGTATGGCTTAAAGTAATGACTACGAAATTTTACATCGGACAGACGTCCATGACTTTGCTAGAGCGTCTGCCAATGCAGCTGTAGCGCGTAGATTCACAAAATCAGATTTTTAAAGATCAGAGCCAATAGAGCTAAACTTCGCAAAATGTAGTATGTTTTTTAGGCAAGTCTTGGTCTTCCAAAACTAACAAGTCAATAAATGGTTCATAATTTCATGGGAAACTTTCGAATTTTCCATACAAGGAGTCTTTAACCCAATATTCTAACTGCTCTATTATATATAGTTTTATCTATTTCGAGCTCAACCGCTAAAAATGCGATTCATTTTATATTTCTCGTTCTAAATGTTATGGCGTAAACAATATAGTTATAGCTGGTAAGAACAAAGCCTCTAAAAGGAATCGAGAAAATTCGAAGATTTATTTTCGGTGAAGCGGTAGAATGCCTTCCATATTTATAAAAGTTGCGTGCATGTTTACTACTGGCAACCTGATTTTTTTCTAACCAAAGCGCTTCTCTTAATCAAATATTCTATATATTATCATTCACAACTTTATCTAGTTCGAGTTCCACCGTTTAAAGAAAGCGATTTCATATTTGTCGATGTTTTAAAATTCTTATAGTTTAAACAATAGACTAGAGTGTTACCCGCCATGTATGGCAATGGAAATAGACTTTTGACACTATGGTTACATATCAGCAAATATGTCCTATGAATTATTATGATTTAACTTTTATCAAATTTCTTGTTGCTTAACCAAAAATGATGAAATAAATACTAGTTTTCAAAATAAAGATATTTGTTACCTTAAAATAAAAGTGAATAATATCTATTTCTATATTTAAGAGATGAGGAATTATGTACATTATTTACATTATTTACATTTGACGGATATTTGTCCTCATCTTGTTTGTTGTTAACACAACATTTCGGTTGATATATCCTCCAGCCTTCATCAAGTGGCTTGGGGAAATTTCGAACCTGGGTTCACGTTCCTAAGGTATTTCTCGATGACATTAGTCGAAACGTTGTTTCGGGGTTATGACCCAATTTTCAAAACAAAAAATCGACGAATGCTGCTGATGTGTCTGTGTGTGAG
>NC_068992.1:62725698-62726221 GCF_001194135.2 Octopus bimaculoides
TATATATATATATATATATATATATATATATATATATATATATGGGAGAATATACAAAAAATAACAACAGACGAGGACAGGTGGTGTAAATAACAAAAGTATATATTAGTATGACAAATATATATATATATACATTCACACACATATGCATATATATATGTATATATATATATATATATATATATATATATGTGTGTATGCATATGTATACATGTATGTATGTGGTGTATGTGTTTGTATGTGTGCGTGTAGATATATACCAATTAACACAAAGATGGCTAAACATATATGCATATAGGTATATAAATCAATGCCTACACACACACACACACACGCACAAACAAACCAAACACACAGACGCCACGTACATACGTACATACGTACAAAGATCCAGTCATCCAAACAAATATACGTATATACATGCATACAATCATAATACATCCCTATATTAATACATGCATACAAACAAATAAACATACATACATATAAATATACATACATACATGCACGAATGCATACAGCT
>NC_068992.1:62727590-62731776 GCF_001194135.2 Octopus bimaculoides
TATATACAAACAAATATATATGTATGTATGTGTATAATATTATACTATATTATCTATATGTGCGTTTATATATATATGCATGTATATATATGCGTATAGATGTGCATATAAATATATGGTGTGTGTGTGTGTGTATGTATAGAATTATAAAACAACAGTATGGATGAAATCCAAATCTAAGCATATTCTTTCTATGATATTCCAGTTTTATAGAAAGATAAGAAGAAAGTCTCCTGATGGACTGTTTCAGCGTTTGTCCACCTCTCTTCAAAGAAGACGTAGCTGCTTACCTTCGATTAACAGCATAAATCATTGACAAGATAAATTGGACTTAATTTTGAGTAACTCTTTAGTGGACAGTCTAAATTGCATATTTAGGTTTTTGCTGCTTATTTATTAATTAAAAATATCTATTTTATACACAATGCAGCGTATATGAGAAAAGTAGCAATAAATTTATATATTAGAAGACCCCGGAAATAGATTTAGAATGTAAACATATTTTTCGATTCTGCTTATACCCCGAAAGGAGAGACTGATGAACAGTCATACTAGGCTAAAAATTTAATTCAACTTAGTAAATTGATAAAATAGAAAGTAAAGTATTGACTACGCGCGTTTCCTGCCCGCATTATAGCAGGTAAAATTGTACTGATTTTATCTGCTATAATGCGGCACTATGGGTCTATATGACACGAGAAGGACCTTTATACTTATCCTCGCTTGGGGATCGAACGCTGAAGCTAGTGCGTTACACTGCCAGCACCTACGATTCTTACATCCAATTCATTTTCCGGCCATCCACCATTCGTGAACATGACTTCCAGACTCTTAAACTTCTTGACTTTCTTTGGTGATGTTCCACTAACAAGCAAAGCACACTGGGAAGCCTTTCTCGGAAGAATTAATGGCTCATTCTCGCGGCATTCATTCTCATCCCTGCTTTGCAACTCTCGGCCCACCAACTGGCATCGTCTCCTGCAACCACAAGCGGCTGAAATGGTGATCTCCCGAACGATCTCTGAAGTAACGTTACACGATAAGGTACGTAGCTCAAAAATCAGGAAGTCTCTCTCTAAGTCAAGCCACAACTTCTCTGCATTGAAAGCTCACAGCTTTGGTACTACAGACATGTGTTTAGAATATCGCCAGTAAGAATTGTAAGACAGGTTCTGACTTCGGAGTAGACCAAGATAATATCCGTAGTCTCATTTGATCATGCTTGGGAATTCAGCCAGAAAGGCCAATAGCAGTTAATTCTGATAACACCCTACAGAGGAGATACAAGGAATTCAGCCAGAAGAGCTATTGAATGTTGCTTCTAATAGTACCCTATAGAAGAGATGGATGAGGACTCTACCTACAAAACTCACAAGGGAATAATGGGCAGAAATGGAAAGATATATGTATGGATGGATGGATGGATGGATGGATGGACATTATAGTATTATTTCTTGTATTTATGTATGCTTAGAACAAACACTTTTAGAAACAGAAAATAAAACAATGAAAAGAGAAGAAATAACGAGAACCTAAGGTCCTAGATAACATAAAGGTCACTGAATGTGGAGTTTATATAGATAGATAGATAACTATATATAGACGTGAGTAGAGTAGTATAGCTTGCATAAAGTATGAGCTGATGTAAATATTTTGTTTTTCAAAGTTAAAGCAACGCAAGTTTTAAGAAATAATACAGATCGATGGTTTCTACATTTATCTCGTATTTCAATAGATTGGAGTTCTTCAGAAAACCTTCGAACACATTTTCTTGTGAGCTGCTTTCTTTCTTTCGCAACGAGTCAATAATTCAGCACAGAACGACATATCTCTCAAGATTTCCTGCAGAAGGGCTTCTAACCCCCAAATAGTGAAATACAAGGTAAATGCTCATATCATCGATTTCTATTGTTTCCTATAACTTGTATTTTTTTGGCTTAAAGAATTAAACAAGGTGTGTAAGTATATATTTCTCATATATTTCTATGTTTATAATTATGTTTACATGTGTATATGTGATTGTTTATTTTCATATATGTATATGTTTTTGGAGAAGTGTGTTTGCGTTAGTTTACATTGATACATGTCTTTTATTTTTTTTTTTTCAATAATTCCTTTTCAGAAACCGTGAGGAACTAAAATTTTGCACTTCTACGCTTGATTCGCACTCTTGTAACACCATAACAACATAGACATGCGCATGCATACGCATCCATGCACTCATATATATGTGTATTCATATATGCATACACGTGTTTATCTACCTATCTATCTATCTATCTATCTATCTATCTATCTATCTATCTATCTATCTATCTATCTATCTATCTATCTATCTATCCATATACATACGCACACACATATATATATATACATATATAGAGATATATAGATAAATACATACATACATACATACATACATACGTACGTACATACATACATACATACATACGTACGTACATACATACATACATACATACATACACTGATATTTATATCTCACTGGATGGAGTACATTTTTGAGATTAATAATAACGTAATAGTACACCTTATATGTGTATGTGTGTGCGTTTGTATGCGTGTATGTTTGCATGTGTGTGTATGCCTGCATGTGCGTGTGCGGGCAGTGTTTGTAGTATGTACCATGTAACTGTTTAATGGCATACTGATACCATGAAGCGCTGCATTTAAAATAGACAACGTACAACACAAGACGGCTTGTTATTTGCGTAGTTGTGTGAAAAACCTCATAGTATTAGTGAAAAGCGAAATAGTTTCATAATCAAATATAATGACTCGAAATTTACGAGTATTTTATAGGGAAATATAATAACCTGGAAGCTAAATATGCGAATTTATAATATACTGAAACCAGTTCCGCTCTTAATTCATATTATTACGATTCGTTAATATAAAAATTACTGTTCCTTGAAGGCAGTTTTAGCATTTCAATGGCGGATGTTTGTCCGTTTATACAATTGGTTTCCGCCATCTTAAATCACTTCTCAGAAACAAAATTTTCAAACATTGTTTCCTTGTCAATGAAAGTCCTTAATGGCGACAAACCGTTTGGACCTTAGGGTACTGCGAATAGAGAAACGGCGACACGGAGGTAAAAGAATAGGAGATGAGACCTTGTACGGAAGCAGAGTGTCAGAATTATGTTAGCATGACAAGTGGAAAGAAACACAATATATCCTTTCTTCTTCTTCTTCTTCTTCTTCTTCTTCTTCTTCTTCTTCTTCTTCTTCCACTCCTCCTCCTCCTCCTCCTCCTCCTTCTCCTACCCCCTTTCTCTCTGTATTTCTTCTTTCTTTTTCCCACTCTTACGAATGCATCTCTTTCCTTTTCCACTTTAACTATTTTAGGAATTTTACTTCAAGATGACTGCATAATAATTGACGATATTATTTCATTATACCAACTTCTAAACCTATCGATCTATGCCTACCTTCCCCTCAATCTATCTCACACCTTTGATATATACATACATACATACATACATACATATACATGTGTGCGTCTTGTGTGTGTATACACACAGATACACACAAATGCACATACACACACACATATATATATATATGTATATATATATATATGTATACATATACCAATTTGGTGTGCAGAGAAGTGATGCCACTTTAAAAGAAATAAAGCATATAACGAAAGATTCCATATGTTTTGATAAAGTCTTATTAAAATACACCTTTTATTACCAATCCAGTTTATGATCTATTTACCTGCTAAATGTATATTTTCTCAAAAATCTATATACAATTAGGGTACAATGCGTTCCTTACACTTTTGATAGAGAGTTCGTTACGGTATGTCATATATAAGAAAAAAAGTTAGCACGAATTATATATGCAAAGGAATACAGAAACTTTATTCAATATGCATTCAATACTTCTTTTTCATAAGGATAATGTATATGAGTTACCGTATAACATACGTATAACATACATATATCAAACCGTATAACATACGTAGCTATTTTGATTTGTTAAAATATATATATTTGTAATACACTAATATATATTCTCATATATGTATTTGCCATTTGAAAGCTTGCAAATGTACATTGTACATTACGTCATACAAAAGTGATGCAAATTTTGATTTTCCTTCAATGTGTCTTAATCGTGAGCGCAAAATTATATACACGTCGTAGGTTTTAATATGT
>NC_068992.1:62731924-62733156 GCF_001194135.2 Octopus bimaculoides
TATATATATATATATATATATATATATATATCTTTTATCTTTTTCTTGTTTCAGTCATTAGAAAGCATCTATGCTGGGACACCTCCTTGAAGTATTATAGTCGAACGTATTGAACCGAGTACTTAGAATTTTTAAGCCAAGTGGTTTCTCAATCGGTTGATTTTTGCGAACCGCTAGATTAAGGTGACATAAGAACAAACACACAAACACTTACACACTCACACATACCTTTCACTCTCTGCATACATATAGATAGATAGATAGATAGATAGATAGATAGATAGATAGATAGATAGATAGATAGATAAACAGACAGACAGATATACATATACATATATATATATATATATATATATATATATATGCATGTATGTATTTATGTATGATTGTATGTATGTGTGTATATATGTAAGAATGTGTATATATCAGGAGTCACATGTTACCTATTATTGACGGGCTGAATGCCTCATTCACAACTATTTTTTGCAATGATGCTGACCAACGCAGCTTTCTTTTCTCCTGTGGGAGACTAACTGCGGCCCCAGCATTGAAACCCTACGCCTCCACCATATCATTTTAGTCCATATAAGGAAGCCTGATATAATTAGATAACGAAACCACGGCAAACTCCCCTCTCACCCCAACAGACAAAAAAGGCGGAAAAACACCGTCTGTATTTAGCCCTTCATTCTTATAGCTCGTGCAATACCTCTGGATTGATATTTTCTTTATTGGCACCGAAAATGAAAAAAAAAATAATAAAAAAATTAGACACCACTGATATTTGAACTCATAACCCAAAGAACTTGCTTAAATAATTCTTGGCATTTTTGCCCAATCGCTAACAACTCTACCACGTGCCGTCTCTCTTCATCTCTCTATATATGTGTCTATCTATCTCTTGTGTGTTTCCGGGCATATGTATATAGGTGTGTATGTCTATGTATGTACGCATATTCTTACATACATATATATATGCATACACATATATGCATGTGTATATCAAAATATATATATGTGTGTGTGTGTGCGTGTGTTTGTATGTAATATATGTAATGTATGCATTTATATATATATGCGTGTGTATTTATCTGCATATTAGGTACATGTAGTTTTATATATATAATCGTATATATATATTTATATATACAACATATATATATATATAGATAGATAGATATTCACGCATATATGTATAAATATATAAATATATATATATATATATATATATA
>NC_068992.1:62736536-62736988 GCF_001194135.2 Octopus bimaculoides
TATATATATATATACATATATATACATATATATACATATACATACACATGTATGTATGAATAAACTTAGATAAACTTAGATATGTATCGACCGAAGATTGGTCCAAGCCATGTCTAAATTAATCGTTTTGTGGTATCATGGTCCATTGGAACAGGGAGTGTGCCTTACTATGGACCAAATTATGCTGTACTTCATTTTATCAGCCTTCTGTCACTATACAAAATCTGCCAAATATGTTGATTATCATTTATTGATTGTTTTAAAGCTGGCAACTTTGTTATTTTAATATGTTGTATTAATTTTTCACCCGACGAGATACATCTGCACCACCGGATGCCCCTGAATCAGTTCTTGAGTGTCCCACCCATGAGGGATCGATGTTAGATGCGTCGATGAAATAGTCGTTTTTAATAAATTCTCCTGTATTCCATCTTCCGTCTTTTATTTGCCAT
>NC_068992.1:62736998-62740567 GCF_001194135.2 Octopus bimaculoides
TATATATATATAAATGTATATATATGTATATATATTCTTTTATTCGTTTACTTGTTTCAGTAATTTGACTATGGCCATGCTGGAGCACGACCTTCAGTCGAGCAAATCTAAGCCAGGGCTTATTCTTTGTAAGCATAGTACGTATTCTATCGCTCTCTTTTGCCTAACCACTAAGTTACGGGGTCGTAACCGCACCAGCATCGATTGGCAAGCGATGTTGGGGGACAAACACAGACACACAAACACACACACACACACACACAAACACACACACACACACACACACACACACACACATATATATATACAACGGGATTCTTTCAGTTTCTTTCTACCAAATCCACTCACAACTTTGCTCGACCAGAGTCTATATCAGAAGCCACTTGCCCAAGGTGCCATGCAGTGGGACTGAACCCAGTAACGTATGGTTGATAAGCAAGCCACTTACCACACAGCCACTCTTGCGCCTATACATACATACATACATACATACATACATACATTCATGTATATCTATATATATATATATATATATATATATATATACACACACACACAAAGAAACACACACAGTCACACAGACATACATACAAGTAGGTCATATAAATAATTGGCTGCCATATTCTTCACATACGATTCCTTCAATCGTTCACCAGAAGTGTTTGTTTTAATAAACGAATATTCTGCCACCAAACTCTATTGAAATAACAAAAATTTGATATCAAGTTTTCATTGCTCTGATTAGATATAGATCGATATCGATTTGTCGATCTGTCCCTTGCATCACCCTACCCCATCCCTACACGTCGCCGTCACCTTTTATCGATATTGTCTCTTTGTTTCTAAATCATTCATGAAAAATTCTTTCTGTTGTGTTTGTCATTTGTGTTGGCAATTGTCTTATTGTTTATTTTGTTTATTTTTTAGCTATTATTATCATTATAATTATTATTATTATTTTATTTTTTACTTAAATTTTTTTCCCTTTTCCTCCAGAAAAGGTTGATTAAATCTTGTCATAATTTCTTGTGAATCAATCTGTGTAATGTGGGAATTTACAGTTACGTCTTTTGTATAGAAGGTGAATGTTTGGAGGTGTGGAATTATACCTACAAGGTTACTACTATATATCTATATGTGCGTGTGTGTGTATGGGTGTGTGTGAGTGAGTGTATATAGTGAGTGTGTATAGATGTTTATATACCTATGTTCTGTTATTCGTTTATTGGTCTTAAATGTTTCAGTCATTTGACTGCAGCTTTTACTCGTGCACATCGACCCCAGGACTTATTCTTTGTAAGCATAGTACATATTCTATCGCTCTCTTTTGCCGAACCGAGGACGTAAACCGAGGACGTAAACTCACCAGCATCGATTGTCAAGCGATGTTGGGGGACGAACACAGACACACGAGCATTCACATACTCACACAAATACAAGTAAAAGAATAAAAGAATATATATATACACACACATTCACGCACACACGCACGCACGCACACACGCACACACACACATACACACACACACACATATATATATTCAAACAAATAGACCACAGGACATTTTTTTCAAGTTTTATACTTATTCCTATCGGTCACTCTAGGCCGAACTGCTAAGCTACAGAGACATAAACAAAAACATGTTATCAAGCGGTGATAGGGGGACAAACGCAAATAGAAACACACATACACAGATATATACACACATACATACAAATATAATATAATATATATGCATACATTTATTTTTAAATATGACGGGCTTCTTTCAATTTCTGTCTACCAAATCCATTCACAAGGTTTTCGTCAGTCCGAAACTATCACAGAAGATACATTCCCAATGTTCCACTCAGTAGAATTGAACCTGGAACCATGTGGTTAGGAAGATTCTTACCATACAGCTATATATTCATATACATATTTATAATACCATGCATTTCTCGCTGGTAAGAATAAAATGTCTAAAATGCATAAAGAAATCCGAAGGTTTGCTCTCGCTCAGAGTAATGTTTACGAGATGTGTTTTCGTGTCCCACGAACAGACTTCAGCCTTTTCTAGCCAGAGAGTTTTTCAGTGCAAATACATTTCATGTATAACCTATACCGCGCTTAAGGGCAGAGTAATATAAACACCCACACAACCAGCATTGATACTTCTAAAGGAACATTAACACAGGAGCAGGCACGAGCTCGGCAGAGTACTGTCTGCTTCTTAGAAGAACAAAACCTTTCAAGCATCACTGTCTATAGAAAAGAGATGAGATTTTGCCACGTCGTGTTGCAAATCGTATTCCAGTGACCGGCCAAAGACGATTGCTGTATTATCCCATACTTTGGTCACCTTCATTCCAAGATCCGAACTAATCACATTGTGCAAGCAGAGATGGAAAAACTTGCTAAAAAACATTTTGATACACATACATACAAGTAAAAACACAGAGACATATATAATATCTATATATATATATACATACATATAGATATCGTATTTGGTACACATGGTTCCAGGTTCAATCCATATGCACAAGGAAAATTAGGACTAAAGGCAAGATGTAGAAAAGTGCGTAAAAAAGTGTAAAAAATAAGTAATAAGAGTAGAACACGTCTATATACGCACATACTCGCATGTACGCACACCCACACACACGTCTATATACGCACATACCCGCACACACGCACACAACCACACGCGCGCACAAAAGATTCCATATACACGTCTATATGCGCACAGGAAAAAATGCAGAGTGGAAGGTAGAATACAGAAAAAATATGCGTAAATAATATATGAGCAGTAAACCTATAAAACAATATCTCTATAAATATGTAAAAAATATTTTTAAAATATGTAAGAAATATAAGTAAAAAGTATTGAGAGATAAAAAGCTTGTACGTGGACACAATATAGAAAGCAAGTCCTATCTGTAATCTCGAGGGGACCAAAAACGCAACAAATATTTTGCCACATGTGGACATGATCCAAAAAGTTCAGTTCTTGAATTTAGACATATGGCGGGGTCTAAGCTGTTTTTCCGTATCACAATGACCGCGATTACTATGAACATTTTCACTCCCTTTCCTTTCTCCCTCCCCTTACTTGGCAGTTATTCAAATAGCTCTTTTGTCTTAATAACGGTCAATCACACAGTAATTTCCCTTTGTTTAACGGTCATTTTCATAGCATTTTTTTTCGCTGGCCCGATAACTGAAGAGATGGCGGCGTGAGTTTCCGCCCCGACATCCGAAACTCGGAGTTTTATTATGGCTACCGAATAATTGTCACATATATTTACAGATAAATTCCTTTATTTACATAATATCGAGGTCTCTTTCATTCGTTTGTTGTCTTACCATTTCTATCAATATATATAGAATATATACGAATATATATATATATATATATATGTATATATATGTATATATATATATATTTGTTTACATATATATATATGTATGTATATATCTATCTATGTGTGTCTGTCTGTCATTGTGTCTGTGTTTGTTCCTCTATCACCGCTTGACAACCGGTGTCAGTGTGTTTACGTCCCTGCAAGTTAACGGTTCGACACAA
>NC_068992.1:62740577-62741085 GCF_001194135.2 Octopus bimaculoides
TATATATATATATATATATATATACATATATATATATATATATGTATATATATGTATATATATGTATATATATATATATTTGTTTACATATATATATATGTATGTATATATCTATCTATGTGTGTCTGTCTGTCATTGTGTCTGTGTTTGTTCCTCTATCACCGCTTGACAACCGGTGTCAGTGTGTTTACGTCCCTGCAAGTTAACGGTTCGACACAAGAGCCCGATACAATATGTACTAGGCTTTCAAAAATAATTCCTGGGGTCGATCTGCTTGACTAAAAAACAACCGTTGACAGTAGTACTACAGCATGGCCGTAGTTCGATGACTGAAACGAATAGTGGTAGGTGTGTGTGTGTCGGTGTGTGTGTGTGTGTGTGTGTGTGTGTGTGTGTACGTGTGTGTGTGTGTGTTCGTGTGTGCGTGTGCGTGGGTGCGTGTGTGCGTGTATGTGTGTGTGCGTGAGCATATGTTGTGTGTGCACATATCTGTATATGCGTGTGCGTG
>NC_068992.1:62741256-62741812 GCF_001194135.2 Octopus bimaculoides
CGTGCGTGCATGCGAGTTGCATGTGTGTGCGTATGTACGTGTCTGTGTGCGTGTGTATGTAAGTGTGTGTGCATGTGTGCATGTGAGTGTGTGTGCGTGTGTGTGCGCGTGTGTGCGTAAGTACATGTGTGTGTGTGTGTGTGTGTGTGTGTGTGTGTGTATAAGTGCCTAGACTGCCGTAGCGCATCACGCACTCTTTTTCAACAAGAGAATGTCTTTCTTTGCTGAAAGGCTTATTGATCACGTGTCCTCTACGTAATTAATAAGCGAAACAAGATAATGGGAAACGGTAAAATGGCCTGCAAAGAATCCTTACCAATATCTCATTGCATTGACAATCCAAAGACGACACTTTCGGCAGTTGTTTTCACGACGTCAATCGATAAATTAATGAAAAGATTTTGTTGTTATTGTGGTTCATGTTCTTTATAACGACGCGGAAGATGATGATGATGATGATGATGCTGGGGAGGAGGAGGAGGAGGAGGAGGAGGAGGTGATGGTGGCGGTGGTGAAGGTGGATGAGGGGGAGGTGGAAGTGGTGGTGGTGGTGGTG
>NC_068992.1:62741913-62749465 GCF_001194135.2 Octopus bimaculoides
GATGACGATGATGATGACGACGACGATGACGAAGATGATGAGGATGATGAGGATGGAGGTGGTGGTGGTGGTGGTGACGGCGTTGGTGATGAAGCAGGTGGTAATGATGATGTTGCTGCTGCTGCTGCTGCTGCTGATGATGATGATGATGATGATGATGATGATGATGGTGATGATGGTGATGATGGTGAATGGTGATGGTGAATGGTGATGATGACTTGTTCTAAAATTTATGCTTCTTAAACTTGAGTGTATTTTTATTTATTTTATTATTTTATGCTTTCTACGTTTCATTTTTCTTTCTTTTTATTTTGTTGTTGTTGTTGTTGCTATTTTCTCCCTATCCACACAGAACACAAGACTTCACTTTCGTATCTGTTCTTTTCTAACTCGGAAACGTATAATTTGAGGGAATATTGACTGCTATTTCGTTGACTTATGTTGGTAAACACGATGGTAGCGGCAGCAGCAGCAGCAGCAGTAGTAGTAGTAGTAGTAGTAGTAGTAGTAGTAGCAACAGCAAAACAACGACAAGAGTATCAATCAACGATAAGACCAAAGACTCTGAAGGACTACACTCCCCTTTCCTGTGTCACAGTTGATTTGGAATCAAACAAGACCACCAACAACTGCAGCAATAACACAGCAAAAATAATTACAACAGCAACACAACATGAGTAACAACGACAGCAACTGGAGACAAAAAAAACAACACAGAAAAGCGTGGGCCAATTATATGCTTTCTAGCATTACATCTCGTCAATTCGTACAGTTTCGTAATATAAATAACAAGTTTTGCCGTTGCTCTCAGAATAACCGTTCCGTTGGTCAGTAGAATCATTTAGATTAAAGCCACAGGAGGAAAGAAAAAAATAACACTGGAATTTTGTAGACCCTGGCGACTGCTAATCAAAGACAAATTCTATAATTAATATGTATTGGAGAAGCCATAAATCAGGATGAAAGCGCTGCTCCCCAGGCATTTATTAGAAGTGTATTGTGATGTCTATCTCCGTATTACAGCTGCTTTAGGTTTCTATATACGTATGTGTTCGTATATACGTTTCGTATATAAGTACGTGCACGAGTGTTTGTGTGTGTGTGTGTGTGTGTGTTTCAATTGTGTAACTTACGTCTTATTTACGAATTTTCTGCATATTTTCGTATATGTTGTATTGCATAAATGTGACTGTATGTGTGTGTGTTTTTTGGCATGTCTGTGCGTGTGCGGCGTAGTGTAAGAGCATGCATATACCTCTGTCACCCTCATCGTCTCTCGCTTTCTCTCTGCAGATGATGGTGAAGTGGAAGGAGAACAAAAGAAGAACAAAGGAAGAAGGGGATTCCGCCGCCGATGACAAAAATGATGTTGATGATGATGATGATGAACGTGATAATAATAATAATGGATGCAAATTTTGGCACAAGGCCTGAAATTTTGGAGCAGAGGGTAAGTCGATTACATCGACCCAAGTTCTCAACTGGTTCTTGTTTTATCGACCCCGAAAGGATGAAAGGCAAAGTCGACCTCGGCGGAATTTGAACTCTGAACGTAAATACGAACGAAATGCCACGAAGCGTTTTGTCCGGCGCCGTAGCGATTCTGCCAACTCGTTGCCTTCGTTTCATCTAATATTAATTTTCTACTTGCATTTCATATTTCTCTTTAAAACCAAAAAGCAATCGTGTCTTCTAAATGACATATTTTTTATCCATAAATTCCTCTAAACTTCATATTCTTGTTCTTGCGCCAAATCGTAATATTTTCAATAATTCCATCAACTTGGAACATTCTAAAATAACTTCTTAGATTTTCCTGTACTTTGAATGCAATTATACTAATTGGTAAACATGGCGAAGCATGTTTTTCCCCAAATTCCATTATAGAAAATATCGATGACGTAATCATTATAATTCAAACCCTAAAAGCTAAATCTGGGAATTTCTTTAAACGCAGCTTACTTCAACGTAGCGCGTCTTGCACTGTCATTCTTATAGTTGTGCGGTGCATTCAACCATGAATTAAACAGCTGGCAGTGATATCATTAACCGTTATTTCTGCTATTAAGGTAGCGAGCTGGTACTATCATTGCCAGGTTCTGAGTTCAAATTCTGCCAAGATCGCCCTAGCCTTTTATCCTCTTGGAGTCAATAAAATCAGCACTGGTTGAGTAGAAGAGTTGATGTAATAGACTAGCCCCCCCCCCTCCCACTTCCGCCAAGTTTCAGGTCAAGAGCCTATAAAAGCAAGGATTTTTATATAAGAGTTAATATTGTGTTTTAAGTAAGTTGTCTGGGGTTATATCACAAAGGAATCTGCGTCAAAGTATCGGGAACTGATCCCCGGATGCTTAATTATACTTCGTGTCCCTGCGGAAGAACATCTCAAGCAGATCGGAAAAGGGTATAGAGAAGGGAAGTGGGTGCCTCGTGGGCTGTAAATAGCACATTCAGCGAAAATACCCCAAGATAAATTCATTAGGCTGGGAAACTCTACCTTATCACCCTACTCACTAGACGTAGCACCACCAGATTTTTACTTCAACGCTTTACCAGTGGAACAACATTCAGAAGCAACGTAGAAATGACACTCCAAGCATTTTTCACTTCTTATAAAACCTGACATTTTGCCCAAGCAATCTGAAAACCGGTTTCGATGTGGAATTATTATTATTATTATTATTATTATTATGATTATTATTATTATTTATTTATTTATTTATTTATTTGCTACGGATGGTAATCACATTTTGAATGAATAAATATATTTACGACATGTTTCTGTTGATTGCAACTCATTGCGTTAAATGTGACTTTACATTTCGATACCCCTAATATTAGTTTCAAATTCTAGTACAAGACCAGCAAGATCGGGGGAGGGCTAAGTCGATTACATCGACCTTAATATTCAATTGGTACTTATTTTATCGACCCCGAAAGGATTAGAGGCAAAGTCGACATCGGTGACATTTGAACTCAGAACGTAAACATTTTGGTACTAAACATTTTGACCGGCGTGCTAAAGATTCTGCCTGCTCGCCGCCATCAATACCCTTAATATTAATGATATATCCGTGTTACTTGTTGCATGAGTACGAGCTGTCTTGCTATATATTGTGTTTATATATTGTTTCAGAATCTTTGTAAAGAATTTCGCTGCTATACTTGTCTAGCAAGTGATTTCATCTAAGGCTGTGGTGAAAACGAAGCAGCGTACCATGGCATAAACGCTTCCACCGTGGAAGAAAGACAGAGAGGAAAGAGAAAGTACCAAGCACGGCAACGAATTCCTGCCAAAAAGCCAAAATACCTGAGTTACAATGAAAACTGTTGACATACCGGATGACTGGCCTATATGAATTATAGAGAAAAATTACTGTTAGAACTCTTGAGATCTATACACAAGAGAACCATCAGTTTCATCTTCGAAGCTATAAGGACGAAAAAAACATACTCCATTGTATTAGATACGGGGCTCTACGAAAT
Source organism: Octopus bimaculoides (assembly GCF_001194135.2). Taxonomy (NCBI): domain Eukaryota; kingdom Metazoa; phylum Mollusca; class Cephalopoda; order Octopoda; family Octopodidae; genus Octopus; species Octopus bimaculoides. The sequence goes on from NC_068992.1 coordinate 62,745,400, forward strand.
CAGTCCTGGTTTTCTGTTACTCAACAATTTTTTACTTTAACTCGTTTTGTTTCTGGTACTATAGAGACTCGAAAACGATCCTTATTTAAAATTTCTTAAAAAGATAAGCTTTCTATCCTAGGCGAAGTCTTCATTTATATACTAGAAACTCCCGACAGTCTTTAGATTTTCAGAGCGTTCTTCATTTGGAAGATTGTCGGGTGTCTCTAATATATAAAGGGAGGCTTCAACTTCGGTAGAAAGCTATCCTCTCAAGACATTCTGACTGGGATAGACAGCTTATCCTCTCAAGAAATTTTTAGTGAGGAACGATACAAAACTTCTCTCGTTTATGCTTTCGATACCAATATCTTCGAATATCACGGTTCCCTCAGTTAATCGTGTTTCTACCTGCTACACTTCGGATTTCTACCCGGATTCTCTCTTTGTTTATTTTCTCGTGTTTCTGTTGAAGAGCGTAGGCTCGAAATATTAAAAGACTTTCTCACCTTCACGAACGTTAAACTAATACACCTGTTTATTGTTTATACACCTGTCTTCTTTTTTTTTCTTTTGTAAATTCCAAATATTTACAACTTCCATATCATCTTTTTCTGTATCTAAAGGCCACCAGTCTATTTCAAGACGAGTCGTAGTGGAATTTTGTCAGGAATCAGGTCGCATAAAGGGTGACAAAAATTAAATTTGGTCAAATATAAGTCAATGACAGAATGATGTTAATAGTCCAAGATTTATTTTTCGAATGGCTAATATGAGGCGGCCACACTGCAGTTGCTTTGTTGAGAGCATTTTGCTTTGGCGGTGTTTTGTGTACGTCCAGGTATAACTAAACATCCTATTCACGAAGCAGAAATTTATATAATCTATAGGCGTATATGTATGTGTGTGTAGGTCCCTATATAGATGTATATGTGTGAGTGTATATATAAATATATATATGCACGCGCGCACACATACACACAATCACACACACAAACATATATACGGATGTATACTTATATATATATACATATATAAATATATACATATATAAATATATATATACACACAAACACACACACACATATATATATATATATACTCACATACAATCACTTAAAAAGCTCATGCATGTTAACGTTTCATTATATTTATAAGCTTCTCTTTAATTGAAGTTCGCAATAAAAAAGAAAATAAAGCACAGTTTTTAATTATTCTGCCTCTGATGATGAAATTTTCTATATTTTTAATCACTTTTAAAAAATGAAACCATGTCTATTAGGACCTATTGTTATATTATCAAAGGAGTCTACAATGGGCGCCCCGTTTAAGAGATGGCAATCATTACATATTTCATAAGGTCTGCAGGCGGGGATGGTATTGTCGGTTGCAGTATTAGATATCTTGCATAGCATCCTTTGTGGGAATCTTCTTGCGTGACCTCATTTTCCATTGGTTAAATAAAGGCGCGATAAGTAAATGGGATCGGTTGAATTTAATGATTTAGTTTTTATGGAATAGAGAAACGTTGGAAATATAAATGTATGTAAACATACCAGTTATATACTGGGGGTTAAAGTTAGCTATGTAAGCAACTATTAAAAGTGTCTGTACAAGAAAATGTATGCACATAGATACATATAGAGAAAACTGTGAACAAAACTCCACACGCTGCTGCACGGACGTAAACAAGCTAACGCCAGCATACAAGCGATGGACAGACAAACAAAGGACGCATGAGCGCACACAAGTGCGTATATATATATATAAGTACTCGGCGTTGCTCGGAAGTTTAAAGAATGTTAAAGGGAATAAATATATTTATTCTGATAAAAAAATATTTTTTCAGAAAAATCCCATCAGATGACGTGAGTATAAACAAAGTTATTAAGACAAATCTTAAAATCAGTCACAGTTTAATTTTGTAGAACTTCTAAATATACAATGTTTTCAGTGTGTCCTTTAACTGGGGTACACATAAAAAGTGTTTTGGGACATCCAAATTGCGACCATCCTACATATAATTGCCCATGAGAGAAGCAAGGAAACGCAAAGTTAAGTCTAACAACCGTGAGAGATTGTCTTTGACATTTGTTTATCGACATAGCAAAACTTAGTTTTACTGGGAACTGGAGACGTTTAAATTCAAAGGCGGGGTCAGATAAGATTAACGGGATCGGTGGAATGAAACCATCCTTAACCATATATTTCCCAGTTATAATCGCTACCTCTAGGACATGGGATTGAATCGCTTTCACCACCAAGCGAGGTGGATCCAGATTTCTGAGCAGCATGGTTGGGGCCCCGTTTTTAAGTGTTAAGTTGGGAAGTGGCATCCCAGATGGCCGTAGAGAGTTCAGGAACTCGGTTGGAAAAACTACAGCTTGGTCCTGATCAATGACAGTGTCGATGGATTTGAAAAACTGTTCTTGTCCTGGCAACACCTTCAAGAAATCCCAATTGATTTTGTCGACAGCATCATTACATGGAGCTAAGATTGCTCGCTCACACAACCGTTGACTGCTGCTAAAGTTTTGAGCAATGTTTGGAAACGCATGCATTTTGAGATCCTTAACAGTTGGTACCATCTCACCACAGGGTAGTTTGTGTTGCTCTTGCAAGTCTCCATATAAATGATAGCAAAATGTGTATCAAATGAAATTAAAATCCTGATTCAGTGACAGATCGATCAAGTTAGTAAAGTTTTAACGCTTTCGGCAACAACATATTCTCTCATCTAATTAAATATTGAATAAGAGAGAAAATGCCATCCACTCTTTTGCAAGAGAAATTAAGATAACTTGACTTGTGTAGGGTGCATGGTATCGCCTCTAACCATTTCCAATGTCTAATATGTACATGTACGATCTTTAGACTTTTATGGAGGCTGAGTAATAGAAAAGTTAAGGGGATGCTCGAGAGAGGGGATGGACGTTTGGAAGGGTAGGGGAGAGGTTTCTTAACCCCCTTCCACTTTACCCTTTATAATGGAGAAGGGTATAGGAAAGGGTATAGATGGTGGCCGCAGCCCTCTGGGAGGGGAGGTGTCACCCCCACATTTGCCGGCTAGTATGTAATGTTAGTTATCAGCATACAATATTTTTTAATCTCTATCCAAGTATAATTACTCACATCTGATTTAAAATAGAAATATCCAGTGTTAATATTTAAAATAGAAATATCCAGTGTTAATAAGTCGAGTTGCTCCAAGAATATTAAAAATAGGTAATGCAACTTATCCGCATATAATATTTTTCAATCCATATCTGAGAATAAATACTCACATCGGATTTAAATGTGAAATATCAAGTGTTAATAAGGCGAGCTGTTTCAAAAATATCCAAAACATGTATTGGAAGTCTATCAAGATATAACATTTTCTAATTCCTATCCAAGTAGAAATAGTCACATCGGATTTAAATATGAATGCATTTACTTAACTACTTAACATCCTTAAGGTTACGGCCGTTTCGCAACCGTCATCATGTAGTTCTGATTTCAGTGTGGAAGAAATTATGCTTACCAACTTGCATTAATATATATATCTTCTGCATTACACGATGCAAAAATATAAAACAAGCCAGCTCATCAGATCATCAGAACAAAGTTTCCAGCAACCGGATCCACTCAGGAGCTCATTGGTCAGCCAGAGGCCATAATAGGATCACTTGCCCAAGACGTAATGCAGTGAGACTGAACCCTGAATTACATGGTTGCAAAGCAAAGTTCCTTATCACACAGCGAATCTTGCACCAACATATATATATTTGTGCATTTTGTGTGCATGTGTGCGTGTGTGTGTGTCTTAAATATATATTGGTTTCGAATTTTGGCACAATGCCAGCAATTTCGGGGAAGGAGTAAATCGATTTCATCGACCCCAGTACTCAAGTACTACTTATTTTATCGCTCCCGAAAAGATAAAAGGCAAAGTCGACGTCGGTAACGTTTGAACTTACAACTTAAAGGCAGATGAAATGCCACTAAGGATTTTATTCAGCATGCCAACGATTCTGCCAGCATATACATACATATATGTATATGTATGTATATATATATGTATATATATATATATATATATATATAT
>NC_068992.1:62749960-62750587 GCF_001194135.2 Octopus bimaculoides
GTGGTGGTGGTGGTAGGTGAGAGCATTCTTTGACTGCCAGTCGCAGAACAAGAGGTGCTTGTTAGTTGCCACTATTTACAAATATCATGTAGCGATTTTGATCAATAGAATCTTACCACTCATTAACAGCTTTGACCATAGAATTCTAACCATTCTTTTGCTGCTGGCACAACAACAGGATCTCAACATGGACGTTTCGCTTCCAAATCTTAGGTTTTATTCAATTCTATTGAAATTTGCTTTCGAATATAACCAACAAAAACAACGATAATTTATTAGTGGTGCCTTCTTCCCAAAATAATTCTCATTTGTCAATCTTTCGGACATTTTGTAGGTCCATAGGACTGTCTCCTTTCCTCTATCTTTATCACTCTGCCTACTTATCTAGCTATCTACCTACCTATCTATTAATCAATCTATCAGGCTACCTGGCAACCTACCTGTATGCTTACCAGCCTGTAAATTTATCTTTCTTCCCTCTATCTGTCTACCTATCTAGCTATTTACCTATCTTTCTGTGTATCTTCCAACGGAATTATCTATCTATCTCTGTCTATCGCCCTCTTTGTCTATCTACATGCTTATCTATCTACCTGTCATTTTATCTATCTATCTATCTATCTATCT
>NC_068992.1:62750687-62753515 GCF_001194135.2 Octopus bimaculoides
CCGCGAGGTAGGTTCATCTGGGACTCTCGATAGGAAGAGGTCCAGCTTTATATTTATATATGTATGCATGTATATACACACACGTGATGCATCTCTGCACATGCGTGAGTATATAAAAATAACTAAGCCAGATTCCGCAGTAAGAACCCCGATATTTGGGTTTTAAACACTGTACTCTTTATGTTTGCCACGAGGGAAACAAAGTTTTGATAATGAAGTTTATGTTCCGACATCGGACGAGAAACAATGTTTCTTAAGTGTTAAGAAAAAGGCAGTGGAATCACATGCGCAATGCACACGCACACACAAACACACACATACACATACACACACGCGCACACACAAACACACACATACACATACACACACGCGCACACACACACACACAGAGTCATACGTACAAATGCGCGCGTGTGTGCGTGTAAATGCATATACGCGTAAATATATTTTTGAATGCATGTGCATAGCTTGATGCCGTGAAAAATATATGTGGAGATATTAAATATTCATTCGATGCTAAAGCCTCACTTCGTTGTTACTCCAAGTTTCCCCATTTCAATCACCTGGAATAACAGTAGCGAGAAAATGGGGAGTAGCCACCGAGAAAACCCACAGTATCATATAAATAAACGAACCTGATTTACTTCGAGCATTTAGTACATACATTTTTTTCTACTTTAATATATATATATATATATATATATATATATATATATATATATATATATACATACAGATAGATAGATAGATAGATAGATAGATAGATAGATAGATAGATAGATAGATAGATGTCTCCAGCAATGGCTCTGATGAAAGTAACAATAATCTTCTTAGATTGTTCAATTTACTTAAATTGATTAATAAACAAAGTGGGTATATCTATCTATAATGAACACTGGAAACAGCTGTAAGCCAAATTTGCCCTAATAAGGGAATTATATGTAATCACAATTATTTTTAACTTGTCTCTTATATATATATATATATTAACGGAGTGAGAGAAATATAGTTGTACGTACTTCCGCACACACATTTGTATATATATATATATATATATATATATGTGTGTGTGTGTGTGTGTGTGTGTGTGTGTGTGTGTGTGTGTGTGTGTGTACATACATATATACATACATACATACATAAATAAACGCATGCATATATGCATGTACACATTCATCCTTATAATGATACCTTTATATCTGCGCATATGTATATGTGTCTAAGTTAGTGTAGATCTGTGTATACAAATACACATACACATATATATATATTCACAAATGTATAAGAATGCATATCTGTAATTATTTATACATATATATACATAAAACATGTAAATAAAATATACACGGTATTGCATGCATTTATGTATGTATGCTTGTATGTCGACACACCGAATCGGAAGACCAATTAATCTATAAATCGACCAGTCCAATTGATCAATGACCAATTTATCAACTCTAATATTTCTACTAATTCGATTAACTACTACGAGACATACCGTGTGATTCTGCTTTCACATATGACTGAATGTGCATATGTAATCAAGCGACTAGCGTTGTGATCTGCAACCCTGATAACATGGCACGTGTTTACTGACATGAACAGAAGAGGAAACCAACGGAAAAATTCCATATATCAACCAAAAAATATTACGTAAATATAATCTTTTGATCGATTGTTATAAACAATAGAAAGAATAGAAGATATGTTGTCTGGTGCAATATTTTAACTTTTCATAACACAGCACAATGCAGCATAATATATTTATCAGGCAAAAAGAATGAAACAAGAAGCAGAGAAAGAGTAGAGTGACCTTGTGCACGACCGATTGATGTTTTAGAAATAACACTTAACTAACCCTTCAATCACTTCTTGCTGTATATTGTGAAGAAAATTGATGTTATTCGAATTGTGCAACAGGAAAAGCTCCAAAATTAAATCTTTATAGTGAATCTTTTACATATGCTGCATATTTTTCATGTGTATCTTTGAAAACCCAAAAGCTGCAGTTTTCCTCCGGAAAAAAATATATACAGGTATAGTGTTTAAAAAAAACTACATTATACTTCAAAGCTAGGCGAATCGAAATTGTCCTGAAAATGACGGCAAGAGTGACAGATGTGCATTTCACCGTACGTGCGGCTTGTCAGTGACACGTACACGAGTTACTTCTGAAACAGTGGCGAATTGGCTAGTCTGACATATATAAAAAGTATATAAACAATACACTGATTTGCAATGACGCCACTTCGGCTGAATAAAGTTCGAGTCACACAACAGAAGCAGCTTTAAACTAAAATCGTTTTATATCATATTCAACGCATGTTTATCGTTGAAGAGTCAGAAGCTACAGAAGTATTTTGTTGTTTAAAAACAATACGTCTATAAAGGGATTTTTACCCGGACGAAAACTGCAGCAACTGGTCTTTCGACGATACATACGTTAAGTATTTCAGACAGATAGATAAAAAATAGAGGATGAACTAGTTAATGTTGACTGGGATTAACTACGCCAGAATGGAAACAACAAATAATAACGGAAATGATGGTCACGTTCCGAATCTATTTATTCATAGGTTTATGTGATTAACTTTCAACAAAGCTTAAACAAGAAACACATAAAAAGTACAAACATAGCACAAGAAACACCACAAGCACAACAACAACAACAACAATGACTGCATGATGAAAATTCGACAAAGGAACATGATTTGTGGTGACATCGTGAAACGAAACATTTTACTAAGGCAACTTTAAAACTATCAAAAGGTAAGCATTTATACATACATACATACATACATACATACATATATATATATATATATATA
>NC_068992.1:62754617-62755230 GCF_001194135.2 Octopus bimaculoides
TTTGTGGAGGGTAGTAGCGGACGGAAAACAAGACAGGAAAACGAAACGGTGAAATAAACAAACAAAGAGGCTGTACAGCCAGACGTGAAGTGTGTATGTCTTGAACGCTATATATATATATATATATATATTTGTCTGTATATGTATAAAAACTTTGATAACTTTGATAAGTTTCGGCCAACATAGGACCAGGCCATGTCCAACTTACTAGCACCATATATAAACATAAATATGTATGCGTGCGTATCTGCGTGGGCGCTTCACTCCCCCAATCTCTGTCTTATCCTATATTTGTATATTTATTCCAGTGACATTTTATTTTATTTCTCAGATGTCCTCCACAATAATTACTAAATGAAATAAGCACCACTTAATATACTTGGTCTGACATGAACGACAAATCTGAATTTTATTCTGTGCTACAGTATGACCGGGTAGAAATGCAGTCAACCTGTCTGAAGCGGTTTATACAGATAGTATTCTTTGTACATACATGAATACATGCATACATACATACATACAAACATACATACATACATCATACACACACACACACACACACATACACACACACTCATATATATATACATATATATATATATATATATATATA
>NC_068992.1:62755794-62756508 GCF_001194135.2 Octopus bimaculoides
TATATATATATATATATATATTTATATATATATATATATATATTTATATATATATATGTATATATATATATATATGTATATATATATATATATGTATGTATGTATGTATGTATGTATGTATGTATGTATGTAGGGGTAGAGAGGTAGGTAGGAATGCACACACGTATGAATAAGATTTATATCATTTAAGTGTGTTTTATACGTGTGTGGTATTTAAATATTTATATAATCTTATAAAAACGATGAATACTTATTTTTCGCGTACAAATGTAGCATAATTTTGTTATATATATGTTTTACAAGTGTTTTAGAATGGTTATGTTTATATAAACATAGTATATCATGTCACTGGTATCAGTACATGCACGAGGTATATTATGTCAATATTATATGATCAGTTTTATGCCACACGTTATATATATATACATATATGTAACGTATTGTAGAAGCCTTCTATAGATATCAATGTGTTCATATACATATACGCGTGAGTGTGTGCGCGTGTGATATAGTCATAAATGATTTGTATACATGTGGTGTATGTTGTTCTTCAGTGTTCAAAAATTTTACTATATGAATGTATTAATATCATATGGCCAGCTCAAATAGGATGCACTCTAAATATAATAAAACATGTTCCATAGTATACAAGTGGGTATCGTATTGTAAGCTCCCTAACCACAGGCTTCCCGGTTCGGCCCACTCCCATATATA
>NC_068992.1:62758383-62762781 GCF_001194135.2 Octopus bimaculoides
GTGTGTGTGTGTGTGTGTGTGTGCATGCGTGTGTGTGTGTGTGTGTGTGTGTGTGTTTGCGTGTGTGCGTGTGTGTGTGTGTGTAGTTGACAGTATTAATGTTGATGCTCACTTCTGCTATAGATATTCTGTTAATATCTATTATACATTGAGCCAGTAACGGTTGATTACGTTTTTGCTCCTCCTCCTCCTCCTATTACTACTACTACTACTACTACTACTACCACTACAGCAACAACAACAACAACAACAACTACTACTACTTATAACTTATAATAATAATTCTTGTTACTTTAGGCACAAGGCCTGAAATTTGGCGGGAGGGGGTTAGTCGATTACATCGACCCCATTTCTCAACTGGTACTTATTTCATCGACCCCTAAAATGGTGAAAGGCTAAGTCGACCTCGGTGGAATTTGAACTCAGAACGAAGCGCCGGACGAAATGCCGCTTAGCATTTTGTTCTACGTGCTAACGATTCTGCCAGCTCATCGCGTTAATAAAAATATTAAACCATTCCACTGAAGGCTCAAGAAGTGAAATTTTGAGGGGAGGGGACTTACTCGATTACATTGACCCCGGTGTTTCACTTGTACTTATTTTATCGAGCCCGAAAGGATGAAAAACGAAGTCGACTTTGGCGGAATTTGAACTCAGAACACAGCGACAAGCAAAATACTGCTAAGCATCTCACCGACATAATAATAATCTTTTCTGCATTAGGCACAAGGCCCGAAATTTGGGGAGAAGGGGCCAGTCGATTAGATCGACTCCAGTACGCAACTGGTACTTAATTTATCGACCCCGAAAAGATGAAAAGCAAAGTCGACCTCGGCGGAATTTGAACTTAAAACGTAGCGACGGGCGAAATACCGCTACGCATTTCGTCCAGCGTGCTAACCATTCTGTCAGCTCGCCGAATTAACAATGTCAATAATAATAATAATAATAACAATAATAATAATAATAATAATAATAATAATAATAATAATAATAATAATAATAATAATAATGGTTTCAAATTTTGGCACAAGGGCAGCAATTCTGAGGGGAGGGGTAAGTCGATTACATCGATTACAGAGTACCACTGGTACTTATTTCATCGACCCCAAAAGGTTGAAAGCCAAAATTGACCTCTGTGGAATTTGAACTTAGAACGTAAAATAAGCTTTCCAAATTTTGGCACGAGGCCAGAAATGTTAAATGGAAGAGGAGGGGGAACGAATCGATGACATCGACTCCAGTGGATGACTGGCATTCTCTGTTGGAACTTAAAAAGCCGGAAGGAATACTACTAAGCGTTTTGTCCGGTACGGTAGCTATTCTCCCATCTTGCCGCCTTACTGCTGCTGCTGTTGCGTTTGCTGCTGTTGCGTTTGCTGCTGTTACTACTACTACTACTACTAGTACTATTGCTGCTGCTGTTGCTGCTGCTGCTGATGCCCCCGCCGCCGTTCTTATTGCTTTCTGAGTATATTTTTAGTAAAGTTTTGGCTTGTTCCACTGTTCAATGATGATGATGATGATGATGATGTTGACAGTGATGATGATGATAATGAGGATGCTGATGATGCTGATGATGAGGAGGGGGAGGAAGACGTTGATGTTGGTGATGAGGATGACGACGACCAGGACCACATTAACTACTGCGATGGTGGTGCTGAAGACAATGTGTCCAGTCCAGCTGTTTGCATCGATATATTTCTCCTTTGCCGCCCTCCTCCCACGCCTCTCCTCTCCACGCCTCTCCTCACCCCCACCCACCGCCCTCCTTCTCGCCGTTTCTTTTTTTTCTTTTTTCTTCTTCTTCTGCCATTCATCACCCGCTCTCAACACCTTCCTACTGGTCGTCCGCACTGCCCAGAACAAACTCACAAACTCCAGCCCCAGTTCTAGCAGCATCAATAGTGTCTACTTCTCTTCTAGTATCAACATCGGTTGGCAACGGCAGCAGTTACAGCGCCAGCAGCAGCAACATTAACAGACACAACAACAGCAGCAGCAGCAGCAGCAGCGGTACTGACGGCTGTATTCTTTCTACTTTCACTTTCCGCCAGTTTCCATTTTACAACTTCCGTCCTTATCCGGTTCTTCGTTTTCTTTTTCATCTTCGTCCTTCATATTGTTGTTATTATATCTACCGCATATTTGGTATAGTTCTCCCATATATATATATATATATATGTATATATCCTTTTTTCCAACTTAACCAACTTATCGACATTACTGCTGCTGTAGTTGTTAATTAATACATTATTATTATTATTATTATTATTATTATTATTATTATTATTATTATTATTATTATTATTATTATTATTATTGTCGTTGTCGTTGTTGTTGTTGTTGTTGTTGTTGCAGGAAGTTTATAGGTTTTATTGTTGTCGCTTAATTAACTTTATTTTATTATTGTTACTGCTGTTGTTGTTATTGTCGCTAATACTAACAACCGTGCTGTTTGATTATCGTCCGCTATTTCTATCATTGTTGCTATTGCAGTTGTGCCGTTGATATCATTATTACTATAGTTGTTGTTGTTGTTGTTGTTGTTGTTAATGTAGTTGTTGGTGGTCTTTTGCTGTAGTTATTTTCACCGTAACCTCTGTCCTTGTTGTTGCTCCTCATTGTAACGCTTCCCACGACTGCTGTGTTTTTGCTGCTAATCTCATTCTTCGTCTTAATGTAACTGTCACCATTTTATTCCTCGCTGTTATTATTTCATACCTCGTGTAGATGTTGTTGTTGCTATTGCTACTATCACAACTATTATTGTTGTTACAATAACGATAGCCGTTGTCGTTGTTGTTGTTGCTGTTGTTGTTGCCATTGCCTTACCTACCGTAACTAAGTACTCTTTGAATCCTTACCGTTTTTATCATCGTTACAACACTAAATATTCTTCTTGTTCTTCTTCGTGTCATTAGATCTACAATTTTTGTTGCTAATTGATGTTATTGTTGAAATTGTTATTGTAATAACTTTAACCTTTATCATTTTTCGTCTTAATTGTTGTTGTGATTGTTATTTTTACAATTATTTTGTTACAGAAATGTTGTCGCTAATGTTGTTGCTAATCCCCTTATAGTTGCTATTTATTCGTTGTTGACTTTTTCCAATTAAGGTATTACCCGGTGTTGCAATTACTGTTGTTACTGTTGCTGCTGCTGCTGCTGCTGTCTTCGGTCCTCTTTCATCCATTATTTTGTTTTTACTGGTGTCCATCATGGTTATGCTGCTACTGTTGATAATGATGATGATGATCATGTTGCTGTGGTTACTGTTGTTGATGTTACTAATGTTTTAACTGTTGTGGCTATTTTTTTTCTTTTGGTGATGAGAACGATGGAGAAGATACAGGTGGCGGTGGGGGTGGAGGTGGCGGTGGCGGTGATGACGGCGTCGACGATGACGATGAGTATATGATGATGGTGATGGTGGTGGTGGTGGTGATGGTGGTGGTGGTGGTGGTGGTAGTGGTGGTGGTAATGGTGGTAATGCTGGATGTGATGGTGGGGGTGCGCGTGGATGTGACAATGATGTTTATGATGGTTATGATTAGTATGATGACGATGATGATGAGAAGGGTGATGATGAGAGTGATGATGATGTTGATGATGTCGATGATAATGATGATGACTAGGATGATGATAATGATGATGATGATGATGATGATGATGATGATGATGATGATGCCGGTGATGTTGATCCTAACCAACACTTGTGATACGGCTTTAATCTCTGCTTGTAAATCTCAAAGTTTGTCCCAAATAAATCGCTGGTATCATTGTTTCCTATTTAGAAAGAGGCATGAACGTCACCACAGCCCATTGAAGTCTACCGCTTCCTTCTTCCCCAGTACTTTGCACATTGGAAGAAAAATAAGAAGGAGACAGCAAAAACAACAACATCCACACACCAGCCCATCCGTGACCCTCCAAACACACATTAATACTTGCAACATCACCTGCAGCAATATAAGCAGTTGATCATTGTTATCTACCATCGTACGTGTTTTTTGTCATTCACCTATTCACGTTGTTTATTTTCACAACACTATCACGTGGGAATTGAACTTCCGGTAAGTTAGCTTCCTGTCCGGTTTCGAATTTTCTTTCCCTTTCCTTTCCTTTTTGTTTTATTTTATTTTATTTCATATCATTTTTTCGGTAAAATTTATTTATTTATTTTTGAAACCTGGTACTTATTTTCTCGGTTTCTTTTGCAGAACCGCTAAGTTACGGGGTCTTAAACAAACCCTCACCGGCTTTCCGTACATACATGTGTGTGTGTGTGTATTTATACATACATACACATACACACACATATATATATAATATATACATACCTACATGCATGCATGCATACATACATATATATTTGTTTGTATATATATATATA
>NC_068992.1:62762791-62765800 GCF_001194135.2 Octopus bimaculoides
ACACACACACACACACACACACACACACACACACACACACGTACATACAATATATGCGCTCATTTGACCTGCAAGAAAAGGCAGTGAAATCCGCCTTAAAAGACAGCATTATCGTTATTCAAAAACGGAAGGACAGACTTACGAAGGGATTACCACTCGTGAAATAGCTAAACGGTATTTTGTAAGGTCAGAGGGCAAGAGGGTCGTGACCTGGACGTTAAACAACAACAACAACATCCATATGAGTAGCAACGGCTAGCGGCAGTAACAATAACAACAACAACCACACCAAAAACAAACACTACTACTACTACTACTACTACTACTACTACTACTACTACTACTAATAATAATAATAATAATAATAATAATAATAATAATAATAATAATAATACAACTACTACTACTACAATACTACAACAACAACAACAGCAATTACAATTACAAAACAATAAGTGCAACAATAACAATAACAGTGTAAAGTGTAATAATAAAGCTTTAAAAAAAAAGCAATTTACCTAACATCAGCAAGGACAGCAAGAAGAATACGAAGATAATGAATAAAGCAAGGAACAACAACGACAAAACAACAGCACCATAAACAACAATAACACCAGCAATAATAATAATAATAATAATAATAATAATAATAATAATAATAATGCTTTTAACTGGAAGCACAAGGCCTCAAATTTGGGGGAATGGATTAAGTCGATTATGTCTACACCAGTGCGTAACTGGTAATTATTTAATCGACTCCGAAAGGATGAAAGGCAAAGTCAACCTCGGTGAAATCTGAATTTAATAATAATAATAATAATAATAATAATATCCTTCACTCGCCCTAGGGCGCTGAGTGTGTCTCAGCGATTGATTGTAACAAACATGCAAAATAAAAATATACAACAACAACAACAATAATATTAATAATAATAATAATAATAATAATAATAATCCTTTCTACTAAAGGCCCTAGGCCCGAAATTTTGAGGGAGGGGATTAGTCGATTACATCAACCCCAGTGTTTCACTGGTACTTATCTCATCGACCCCCGAAAGTAAGAAAGGCAAAGTCGACCAAGGCGGAATTTGAACTCAGAACGTAGCGACAGGCGAAATACCGCGAAGAAGAATTTTGCTCTGGCACGCTAACGATTCTACCAACTCGCCGCTATGATAATAACAATAACAACAACAACAATAATAATAATAATAATAATAATAATAATAATAATAATAATAATAACACAAAACAGATAGGAACAAGCGGGGTGTTGAACAATGACGTGTATACAATAAAAGTAAGAATTAACAAGAAAATTGTAACACCAAAAGTCTCCAAGAGGTTGGGGTGGGGGAGGAGCAATGATAAAAAAAACAATGTCAACAACAATAATAAAGTTTACAAAAACAATTTAACCAATAACAACAACAATAACAACATGAACTATATCAAATACAAATACTACCACTACTGCAACAGCAACAATAGCAACAACAACAACAACAACAACACAACAACACGGCTACACAACAAATAGAACAAACTTCCACTCCTCCCACGACCACCACCTCAGCCTGCATCATCACTATCAACACCAGCAACAGCATAAACAGGAGCAATATAAACATCACCTTCATTCAATCATACTACTACTACTACTACTACTACTACAGCGGTAGCAGTAATATCCACACCTGAGGCAGTAGTGACAACACCAAAAACAACACAACACAACACAACACAACACAACACAATCACAACACAAGCACAAGCACAACACAATCACAACACAAGCACAACAACGATACAACAAAGCAATTTTCCCCCCTCCTCCCACGACGGCGACGACGACGACGACCACCACCACCACCACAGTGAGCACCAGGACCAAACAATAACAACAATAACAACAACACTGTCAACACTACCAACGCCGCCGCCGTCGCCGCCGCCGCCGGCGCTGCCCGTCGCAGCTGTCGCCATGTTTGTTGTAAATCCGCAATTCTACGACCAGTGATTACACGCACCAGGAGATCTATCAATGGATTCCACTATGGCTACTCATTGGATTTAGCTGACGCTGCCCCCCTTTTACGGTGGTGTTGTTGTTGATGTTGCTGTTGTTGTTGTTGTTGTTGTTGTTGTTGTTGCTGTGATTGTTTTGTTTATTATTATTATTGCTGTCGTTGTTGTCGTGACATGGTTTTTCCGCCGGCAACTGGGAAGCTGCGCTGCCAGCAATAGCAAACGCGAGCCTTCGCTGCCTCAGGCATTCCATAGTATGCTACCACTTCCACTAACGCTATAACTACCACCACCACTACTACTACTACTACTACTACTACCGTCACTAGTACCACCGACCACCACCACCACCACTACCACTATTGTTACTACTACCACTACTACTACCACCACCACCACCACCTCCACAACCACTAGTAATACTACTACCACCGCCACCGGTACCGCCAACCACCACCACCACCACCACTACTACCACTACTGCTACTGCTACCCCACTCCCACCACTACCACCACCACCACTACTACTACTACTACTACTACTACTACTATCAAGGCCATCATCATCATCATCATCATCATCGTCGTCAGCAGCAGTAACGACATCGTAATCATAGCTGTAGATCTTAAGAGTAGCTACCACATTCATCATCATCGTCATCATTATCATCGTTATCATCATCATCGTCATCATCATCATCGTCATCATCATCATCATCATTATCTTCATCGGCAAAATTCAAACAACTGCATGGTGGCGCCACCACCCCTACTTGCGCCGCACCTGCCTTTACAAATAGTACCACTAATCTACTACATCCAAACTAGGTTAAAAACCAAAAAAATTGCTGCTTTCCTGCACGTACTAACACAACCACCACCACCACCACAACCCTAACCTCTACTACACTTCTCTCCACCACAACGACCACTGCAATTACCACTAGCACCAACTCCACGAGCACCACTTTTACCGCCACT
>NC_068992.1:62766575-62768912 GCF_001194135.2 Octopus bimaculoides
ATAACCACCACCACCACCACCACCACCACCATCCCCATCATTACCACACCCATCACCATCACTAGCACCAGCACCACCGCAAGCACTATCCTCCTAATCAGCACTATCGCCACCTCTCCCACCACCACCGCCACCGCCACCATCACTACAAGTACCGTTATCGTCATCATCACTATCACCATGATGGACTGCCTGGAGGAGGAGAATTTACCATTGTTCGCAGAAAAAAAGAAAAGAAAAATAAATTCGAAAACAATTGCCTCCGGTCTTTGATTAACCATGAAGCAAAGAATTCCTTCGAATTTCGTCCATAAACACTAACAGACCGACATTAATCGGTATTACAACTCAACACACCACCACTAAATCATGACACCGCTGCACCACCAATAACAATAGCGAAAACAATACCTAACCACATAAACAACAATGGCAACAACAACAATAACAAGAACCTGTCCGCAAGGAATTTTCTACTGTGGTTAGTGGAACTAGCAGTTATAACTGGAGTCAAATTTTATTTCTTCCAACACAAAAACAAGAGCAATTTCATAATAATAATAATAAAGACAATGATAATAATAGATATGGATGGTCACCGATGGGACGTCTACCAGTATTTAATAGGTGTTAAGTAGGACTGACCTGGAGTGGATCCAAACAACAACAACAACATCCGCAAAACAAGACTAGGAATTAGGAAATTGGCAACAGCAACAAGAGTATGAATAACACGAATAATAATAATAATAATCATAATAATAATAATAATAATAATAATAATAATAATAATAATAATAATGTTAATGATAAAGATAAAGGTTTCGTAATGTTACCGTAAGAACAACATAAATACAGGAACATTTAAGGAAAAAAAAACGACAATCAAAGAATATGTTTTAAAAAAATAAGAAAAACTTTTTCAAAAAGAAAAAATTGAAAAAATCTATATGTACATAAATAAACAAAAGTATATGTAAAAAAAATAATAAAACGAATTTCCTTGTTTTACCGGAAGGGGAAAAAAAGAAGAAACAAATAGCAGAGAAAAGAGAAAAATATATATATAAGAAAGTACAAAGGAAGAAAGAAAAAAAAGGAAGAAACGATATTTTGATGAGAATAATGAAGGCGATTAACCGTAAAAACGAAAGTGAAAGTAGAATGGAATTGTAGATAACTGGAAAAAGTACTTTAAAACGAAAACAAGCAAAGGATAATTCATATACATACATACATACATACATACATACATACATACATACATACATACATACAAACAAACAAATATATATATATATATATATATATTTGTATATGTGTTTATATATATGTAGAAACGAAAATTACCGGAAAGCAAAGCGAAACAATAACCAGGACTAAAACCTATTTGATTTATATTGTGATGACTGATTGATTGTTTGTGTATGAGCGTGCGTATATGTATATACACATATAAATGAATGCATGTATGTATATGCATGGTGAACGTGTGAGAGACAAGATGGACATATTCAGATAAAAAGAAGACAGACATGGGGGGGGAAAGGGGAACAAAGGCAAGGAGAGAAGCAAGGCAACTTACGGTGTGTTGAAAGGGAGAGGGTGAGTGAGAAAAAAGAAATGTATAGATAAATAGAGAGAGAGAGAGAGAGAGAGAGAGAGAGAGAGAGAGAGAGAGAGAGAGAGAGAGAGAGAGAGAGAGAGAGAGAGAGAGAGAGAGAGAGAGAGAGAGAGAGAGAGAGGAAGAGAAATTATAAGATGGAATTGTGTGGTAGAGAGAAAGAGAGGAATGAAAATGTAGGGATAGCCTGATATAATAATATGAGAGGGGGAAAAAGAAGGGGCATAGAGTAAAGAAAAAAACAACTTCGTGGGGAGTAAGGACTATGACATAATTAAATAAAAATTAGAAAAAAAAACGAATAACGTATATATATATATATATATATATGTGTGTGTGTGTGTGTGTGTGTATGTATGTGTATACAAACTTATAATATATACATACGTATACATATAGAGAGAGTTATGTATATGTATAATGTTTACATATATTCAAATATGTATATATATATATATCCATATATTTGTAAACAAATACACAAATAGCACTCATGAGTGTCTGGACAAATAATAATAATAATAATAATAATATTAATAATAATAATAATAATAATAATAATAATAATAATAATAATAATAATAATAATAAAAAATAAATAAATAACGACAACAGAACAAAGATAAGGTGTGGACAAAGTTAAGAGAAAAAGAGAGCGCGAGAGAGAGATAAATAAAAAGTAATGAGTGAAAGCGACTGTTGGACTTCATAAT
>NC_068992.1:62769146-62769971 GCF_001194135.2 Octopus bimaculoides
ATATATATATATATATATACATGTATATATATATATAAGCAAATATTAGGTAGTAGACACGGACAGATAGAGGGATGGATAAACAATCAGATAGACAGGTAGGTAGATAGACTGCTAGATAAATCGATAGATATGTATAGACAGATACATATACGATGATAGAGCGAGAAAGAGGAAAGAAAAAAAGGAGTGAATGACATTATAAACTGATCAACAACAAAAAAAGAACAAAAAAGAAAGAACATAAACAAGAAGTAAAAAAAAAAATGGAGTTTCCATGTGCGATATTTCTTGGCTGGACTATGGCATTGTTATGGTCACTACGATTGTCCGTAGAAGCTGGACCCCCCGGTAAACGCCTCCATCATCAACTGATGGTACATCGAAACTATAACAGACTGTTACGACCTATGGGATCCCATGCCGGACGCTTGTCGGTGAAACTTGGTATGAGGCTCTCGCAACTTCTAGACGTGGTAGGTGCACTCTTTCTATCTATTTATTGTATCTGGATGTTGTGCTTTCTATATGGCGTAGAAGTCATATGTTTATAAGCTCTGTTGTGGCTGCAACATTCTCTCTCACAAAGTGTCTAATACATACATACATATGTATATATATATATATATGTGTGTGTGTGTGTGTATCTATCTATCTATATATATATATATATATATATATACACATATATATATATACACATGTATATATATATATGCATGTATGTATATATATACATGCTTGAATGTATATATATGTGTGTGTATATACATATATATACATATATGTATATATATATATACATATATATACATATATATATAG
>NC_068992.1:62773575-62774057 GCF_001194135.2 Octopus bimaculoides
TTGTGAATTTTTCATCCATTACAAGATGGCTGGCAATCTTTCTATCCATCTATCTATCTATCTATCTATCTATCTATCTATCTATCTATCTATCTGTCTGTCTATCTATCTATCTATCTATCTATCTATCTATCTATCTATCTATCTATTGATCTATTTATCTATTGACCTATCTGTCTGTCTATCTATCTAACTATCAATCTTTTTACCTATCTACCTTTCTCTCTTTTTGTCTCTCTCTCCCTCTCCATCTCTCTCTCTCAACACACACATACACACACACAAACATACACACATATAGGTGCACGAGTGGCTGTGTGATAGAAGATTGCTTCCCAACCACAAGGTTCCGGGTTCAGTCCCACTGCGTGGTACCTTGAGTAAATGTCTTCTACTATAGCCTCGGGCCGACCAGAGCCTTGTGAGTGGATTTGGTAGACGGAAACTAAAAGAAGCCTGTCGTATATATATACATGTATATA
>NC_068992.1:62774118-62777422 GCF_001194135.2 Octopus bimaculoides
GTATATATATATGTGTACGTATGTGTGTACGTATGTGTGTATCTACAGTTGTATACCTTATATAGTTTTACAAGCTGATATTTGAGAGTTATTTCGAAGTTTTATGAATCCTCTTGAGAATGGCCAGAAGGCCAGTAAGCTGAAATTTCGAAGTCACTGTCAACCCTTTCCACATAAAATTTTAATAAATATATGCCCCACCAAAAAGCAGTGAGTAATCATTCAGTTTAATGAAAATTTTACTTCATTCAATATACTGCTTTTCGAATGATCGGAAATATAAGCAGATGTCCTATTTAAAGAACTTCATTGTTATATGTTAATATGTACTAAGCATTTTGGGAGATGTTATTTGATAATTTATAAGAAAGATAGAATGGACCTAAAAGAAATGGCGGAGACACATATGATGTCTAGTCGCCGAAGAGATCACAGGATGTGTAACGAAAGATTTCCCGAGAACAATAATAAATCTGAAATGAAAAACGAATATGTAGTGCATGTGTTTATTTGGCAAAAAATTGACCGTCCCGAAATATAACAATATTCTCTTATAATATCTTTTCAAAATTGTTCTTTGTAAGAAGTTCTTAAGTACAATCTATCTGCAGGGTTCGCTCCCTTGATCGGAAGTGCTATCAATTGTTATTGCACATTATCACAATCTCTCGTACTTCAACTTTGTTGTACAAAGATTCTTAGTGCACAGTGGATTCGGTGGTTGTCGCTGCCGCCGCCGCCGCTGTTGTTATATCGATTGTATTGTGCCTTTGAAGATGTGTGCTTCGGTTTGTAAAATCAAAAATCCTGTCACAAGTTTTTTGTTCCCTGTGATTAATATGTAGTATTTTGGTACCAAAGTTTCTGTTATCACTATATTATTTCCAATATAGATACTTCAAAGCATCGTCACATTTATAAATCTAGAGAAAATGACTTTAGATACTAGAAAATAACTGAAGAAATGTAAGTCGGGAAGCAGCCATTTTGGAATTGATGAATTCACCATTCGTATGTGACGTGAACAAAAGATAAAATGAGACACCGCACTGATAAATAGAAAAACATTTAAAATAGAAATATAACAAAATCGAGAGAGTACTGTTGTACAATGTATAATGAAGAGAACTCGTTGTTGAAGCTTTAAAACTGAAGCAACGTTTAATTCGTAATTCTCAAAGGCTTAAGACGCAATTGAGACAACAACTTTTTAATCGACATTTACGACTGATAATCTTTAGTCATAAGTAGCTGACCACATCGTCAGCTGCTTATGACTAAAGACTAAGAAGACTATGAAAAGTAGATCTTATCCATTTTCAACGACTTAACAGTTGTTAGTAAATGAAAATCTTTTGTTAATTCTATTCATTCGATCAAATTAATCCTTTTACTGAGAAAAACAAATATATACGCTCAATATTTCATTAGCCTTTACTGCAGAAAGCTGTTTTATATACCAGTCTATCTTTTGTCGAGGAATGTCGTGTTTGAAATAATTTTCTGTTGAGATATGTAAAGCTTACTGAGGCTACGTGACTCGCAAAAAATACCACTTGTAATTTATTGTAGATATTTAATATAATTACTTGAATAATCATGAAATTTAACTTCACAATTAATGGGTTAAGAATGCTGAGCAAATGCTAAATTATATTCTAATGCCAGTTTACTGGCAGTCCGTAGTTTACGACAACGAATGTTCCAGTTCATATTAATACTGTAAAAACGCATTTGATTTTACAGGTGGAATGAAAAGCAGGGCTGTGTAGTAAAGCATGCTAAAACCACTAATGGTGGTAAACTACCTCCTTAGGTCATGTTCAGAAGTGAAGCACTACGAAAATGAGCCAAATGTACCAGTAATGCTACTGTTTGTGTTAATGACAAATGACTGGATTTGCAATAATATGGCTGAATTGTAAATATATTTGGGTTTGACATCGCCTTGATAATGCTCTATGAAAACCAAAATCAACTCAAAATGAATTCTTTTCGAGACCATTTTCCAGATAAAGTAGAAACGTGATCTGCAAAAGTTATACAAAACCTGTTATCATTTTTAAGGGGTTAACAAGCATTTAAAGGCCACTGGACATCTACAGAAAATAACCTTTTGAACGAGAGCTTCTACGGTCACTGGCAACAGTGTCTTCTGCTATCCCATTCTCCCGTCGGCACAACCACCACTTCACAGACAAAACGAGGTCACCGCCCTTACGCCAATCAACATGACAAGATTTACGTAAACTTGCAGTTCTCTAAGCTGTTCACTTCTTACAATAAGCCTTTGTGCCTGAAATATATAATAGTTTCTTAACTTGCCCTTTTCGCATTGTTAGAAGCTTCTAGTCCTCACTTTTCTTATTTTATTTCTGTATCAATTCTTGAGCATTTTATTTTGATGACCGAAGTAACTGGTGGTAATTTGTTTATTTGTCTTATATACACACGTTGTTGATAACGATGAGGAAATATGAAAACAGTCAAGATTAATTAAAGCACATATAGGGCAGAAAGAGTTCATACAGTTTAACGATTGATGGTGCATCGCCAGGTTCACAGCGTTATATAGCTGGCGGTGCTGAATAACAGCTACAATGTAAGGCTGCGAAACTGGCAATACACCATCAATAGTTAGGATGTATGCATTTTTTCTAACACACTCACTCACATACACACGAACACACACCCACGCACGCGCAAACACACAAGTATACACGTACGCGCAATTGAACACACAGACACCCCCCCACACACACACACACACGCACGAGCACTCATACATGCACAGACAACGCGCATATATGAATATAATGGATATGAGCAACGAAAAGCAATTCAAAATGGCCAGTGTTATGCGTTTGTATGACAAAGACGAATATGTGTGTTACATAACATACAAGGTAAATTCTTATATAATCACACAGAAACACAGACATACATTCGTATATTTATAAAGAAAAAGACAGAGTAGGATAAAAAGGGATTCGGTGAATTATGTGGCGTTCATAATAAGCTGTATGTTCGAATTCGGCTATCAGTTTACATAGTAATCAATTACCTTGTAGAGTTATGTAATATGTTTGTATAATTGAAAATCTTGGGAATTAGAACCATAATTTTTCCGAACAAGTAGATAGCAAACACACGCGCACACACACACACACACACACACACACACACACCATACACACACGCACGCACAGACACACACATTAGGATAGATAGATAGATACATTTCTTTTATTAGCCACACAGGGCTCAACGAAGATGGGACAAATACAATGTAGAGCTTTTCTTT
>NC_068992.1:62778216-62779012 GCF_001194135.2 Octopus bimaculoides
TATATATATATACATATATGTACGTATATCTATATGTGTGTATGTATATATATAACAACAGCTGCATGCGTTAACCTACTACAGCAGTTTCCAACGTGTTTTTAATCTTCAGTTGATTAATAGAAACATTACATCATTAGAAAACCGTTTTCATCAGGTGAATACATGAATCACAACATTAAAAAAAACACTTGAAGCCCAACAGCTTGTACCACTTTATGTTTCTATGACCATTGCCATTCATACGAATATGATTCTCTGCTTCTATGACCGGCAACGCTCGTGGTTCTATCGCTGGCAATGGTCATAGAATCATAGAGTGGTACAAGCTGTTGGCTTCCAAGTGTTTTCGAATGTTGTGATTCATATATTCATCTGATGAAAACGTTTTTTTCTAATGCTGTAATGGCTCCATTAATCAATTAAAAACTCGTTGGAAACAGCTGTAGTGCACTGACATGCCATCCATAAATCAATATTTATTTATTTATCATTCGACTCACTCGGGACCTGCTCCTTGCGTAGATCCGAAATATATTATAGACCGTACGTTTAGTACAATGTGCGTTCCCACCTTAGCCTCGGGGCTCATGATATAAGTCAGTCGGGTCCAGTTAATTGTATACGTAACGTGAATATCTCTCTGCCTGTACTTCGGTATCCGCCTATGTATTCTTCTATTCATGTTGTGTACACACTTTTTCGACCCGACCTGGGGCTTTACCATTTCAGTGCCTGATTGAGTCGAATCCTGATCTCTCTCTCTCTCTCTCTCTCTCTCTCTCTCTCTCTCTCT
>NC_068992.1:62779318-62783797 GCF_001194135.2 Octopus bimaculoides
ATATATATATATATATATATATATATATATATATATATATACACACACATACATATATATATATATATGTATGTATGTATGTATGTATGTATGTAGGTAGGTATATAGGTCGGTCGGTCGGTAGGTAGGTAGGTATATGTATGTGCATATGTGTAATTATAGTTATGTATGCGTATATATGTATATATGCATATATATTCATAGGTATATACGCATCCACATACAAACGCATGCTCAGGTACTCACATATGAAAACAGGCATCAGTTTGTATTGAAAGCTGAGTGTGCAATTAATATCAGTTATATAGCCATTGTTATTAATGAATGCGATGGATGGGTGTATATAAATTGAAGAGAATGCATTAATGATAATATAGAAAACGGATAGGGAAACCCTAGTATAGATAACAATGATAAATAGCAATGCATCGGTTATTATTATATTGACGACGACGTTGATGATGATGATGATGATGATGATGATGATGATGCTGATGATGATGATGATGATGATGATGATGATGATGATGATGATGATGATGATGATGATGATGATGCTGATGATGATGATGATGATGATGACGATGATGATGATGATGATGATGACGATGACGATGATAACTGACAACTGTAATTGAATGCTTGAATTTGTCTTTTAATACCTTCCAGTAGGCTCCGGCAAGCTGTAATTCACGAACTGTATTTTAACCAATCGTCACGCGGCTCATATGACGCCCTTTGGTGAGCGCGCCACCAACATTCTTGATATCGTTAGCGATCTATTCATAACAAGTTTTAAAGCAATCAGCGTGCGGCTGAGTGAGCGTGGCCACACAGTGGGTATTGACAGCATTTGATATCATGAAGAATTACGGACTTTCTGTTTGTCACACGTTTGTTTTTACATTTAGTGTGTGTCATTTCGTTTGTTAAAATTTTTTTTCATTTATCAAGTAATGGAAAGCAACACACACCGAATTTGTATTAACAAGTAAGTTTATATACACACTCACGGGCGCGTATATTACATTTTGTATATCATGCATTTGACCCTGTGGAGGACTTTTTATCACTGGTTGGGGAATAAAGGTAGTGGAAATTGGCATAAACGAATGTTCCTACCTGCATTTGACATTGATTCTGTACGACTTAATACAGAAATGTTCCTCCCTAAATATCGCTTCTAGTTAAATCTCCAAATTATTTGCATTCCAAGCAACATTATGGTGAAACCTACGTAGGAACTAGGTACATAAACTTTTGTTTATTGAGGTAGATAGATAGATAGATAGATAGCAGTTAACCAACTAGAGGTTTTGGGTGATGGGCCATAATGGGATACGCTTTTCCTTGACAGGGACAGTGCTACTGCTAGACAAACACACACGTCTATCACACGTGCACATACACCCACATGTGTACACAAATACACACACTCGACCATTTGACATTAAGCCACTTGCAGACGTGCACCATCTTCCTAGCCGACAAATGTGCTATTTCCTTTGTCTTTTCTATTGCTGCTAAAATTTTCTCTCTTCCTCAGATTCGGCTGTTCTTCTACCACCTGCTCCTCTGACTAACTTCGCTCTTCTCCAATCACCCTCAGGTCTCTAAATAAGCACTACACCTAATCGTTCCACCTCAGGGTTTTTGAATTGTTGGGGTTTTCTCCCTGCTCATATCTATCTTAAATGTAGCTGTTTAATTCTTTAAACTTATGAGAACACTTCGTTGATTGAGTATTTCGATCCTTACGGAGCATGGGCCGTCTGTTCTACACCTCTCCATTTGGATCCCCGCCCTTTCCTTTTGGATCGTGCTGCACCTTGTCGTATGTTTTCCAGAGAAGAGGCTTTCGTCTCCCAGGTTTTTTTGGTTTTGAATTGTCATCACTGCTCCTGTCATTTTACTTTTCTTCTTTGTAAAAGTCTTAGCCTTACGCAAACGCATTTCTACCTCCGGAACTACATGATCCATATTAGTCTGGTTTCTAACCTTTGACCTGTCCAGTGTGAGAGGCTCATCAGGGCGGTTTCGCCCCGCTAATGTGCTCTCAGGGTCATTGAGACAAAAATCCACCACTCTTCAGCAAGGACTGGACCTTGTGGAAGTGCTATCACGCTTCAGCGGATGCGATTTCGTTTCACTATATATCTGAAAGATGCAAAGGCGCGTGGCCTCAAAACGTTTATGCTTACGCTTTGGTAACTGGCCGAAACATCATTATTTTCAGCCGTGAGCACTTAACCATCTGGCCATCTGTTTTTGCGTCTTTAAGAGAGATTGTCAAGCGAAATCGCACCTGTTAAAGTATACTCGCAGGCTGAAAGGGTTAAATGGAAGATTTACGACATCACTATTGCCGATCTTCGAATAGCTGTAAAGTTCTTATACACAGTCCCTTCCTCCAGACCCTGCAAGTAAAACATGAACACGAAGAACAACAACAAAACCAGGAATGTGATCCTCGGTTACTGCAGAAATAGGAAAAACACAGAAATAGGGATTCTTTAAGGGAGGGTGAATTTGCAGCGGAGTCATGGATAAGGATATCTTAGAAAGTAAAGTACAAATAAAAAACAAATGAAAATAGCTGTTGAACGGAAATTATAGATTTACTAAATTTCCGGCCAATTAATGTGTACCTTTATAGAAAATCTATAAATAATTAATTACTTCGTTAATGATTATTATCTTTTTATCTGGGCTTCGAGTGAGGTAGGAAGAAAACTGAACTAGACGTCGTTGGTCGGAACGAGTGTGATTATTTCTATAACAAATTACAATTACATGTCCATCTGTTGTGTATTGACCTGAAAAATAACTTTTTTCCCAAACTCCTCATCAAAGAAAATATTTAAAAAAAATAAAAAAATAAAAAGAAAATATAAGCGAAAATAAATATGATATCTAAAAAAAATATTACTCAGCAAAAACTATCGACCAATATGCATTGGTAATAACGGCAATAATAATAATAATAATAATAATAATAATAACCATGATGATGACGATAATGGTGGTGGTGGTGGTGGTGGTGGCGGTGATGAAGACAAGGACGACGACGATAATCATGATGGGGATAATAATGATGACGATGACGACTACGATGGTTTCATTAATAATAATAATAATAATAATAATAATAATAATAATAATAATGATGTTAATAATAATAATAATAATAATAATAATAATAATAATAATAATGATAATAATAATAATAATAATAATAATAATAATAACAACAACAACAACAACAACAACAATAACAATAACAATCATAAACAGATGATGCATTTTTACACTTGTGTTTTTTTAGTTGTTTTTTTTTTGTTTTTGTTTTTTTTTCTTTCTTTCTTTTTTTTTGCTGAAAGATCTCTGTAACCCTTGTGTTTAATTCAAAGCTTCCTTTCACAGTGTAAGAGAAAACAAAAAAACAAACAAACAAAAAAAAAAACATTGTGGTGCAACGAGCAAATTCTTTGAAGAAATATTAATATTTGGGAGTATTCATAATTTGATTGTTGGCGAGTTTGTGTGTCTGAACGAGTATATGAAAGATTGTGCGTCTGGGGGAAACATGCTTAACATCTGTGCGTCAGCGCGTGTTCTTCTGGGGTTTTTCTTTATTTAATGCGTAATAGTGTGTGTTTGGCTTTTTGCGTTAGTGTATGCGTGCCTTTGAGAGTGTGTGTCTGTGCGCGCGCGCGCGTGTGAGTATATGGCTATTTGCGTCTATGCATCTACATGAGCATGTGGGTGTATTTCTATTTGGAAACTTAACGATGTCCAACATCATTACCATTTCGATTCTTTCCTTCTCTTTCTCCAGTTCTTCTTTTACTCTCTTTTTTTCTTCTTCTTCTTCTTCCTCTATTTCTTCCTCTCTTCTTCCTATTCTTCTTCTTTCTCCTCTTCCCACTCCTACGCCTCTTCCTCATCCTCTAGCTATTACAGAACATTAATATTCAATTACACGACAACGTTGTCTTCGATTTTAAGCCCATCCTCGGTGAAACTTACCTCAATTAACCTCTTGACTTTTGCATTGTGTGGAAAACGTCTCCACTTCTCTCTTTCTCTCTCTCTCTCTCTCCCTTTGTATGTGTGTATGTATGTGTGTGCGTGTCTGCGTGCGTGTGTATGTGTGGGGAGAGGTGTTTGTGTGAGTTTAGGTGGTTTTCACTTCTTCTATCTCATTCTCTTTACTCTCCTTGTCGGTTTACTCACTATGTACTCATCAGATATTTTAAACTCTGAAATATACACTCTCTTTCTCTCTCTTTTCCACTCTGTATGTGTGTGTGTGTGTGTGTGTGTGTGTGTGTGTACGTGTGTACGTGAGTGTGTACGTGAGTATATGTGTGTGCGTGTGCGGGTGTGTTAGTGTGTGCGCGGGTGTGTGTGTGTGCGTTTACCAATTTATCCATCTAATAACTGTCTATCCAGATAAAGTATCTGTGAATGTATATA
>NC_068992.1:62784174-62789544 GCF_001194135.2 Octopus bimaculoides
ATATATATATAGTTATACTTATGTTATACATATAAATATGTTTATATACATCTATAGATAGTTATACACGCGCTCACACACACACACACACACACACACACACACATACATATCTAACACAGTTCTCATGAATCTGTATCTCACTACGGTGTCATGTGACACTCTTCCTGTCTTTTTTTCTCTGTCTATTTGTCTCTATGCCTATCAATCAGTCTGTCTATCTGTGTGTGTGTGTGTGTGTGTGTGTGTGTGTGTGTGTGTTGTCTGTTCATTTGTGTATCATTGTAACATAAAACCTGCAGTTAATTCCAACCAATAAGTTACTGAACAAGCAAGCGACGCATTGATGTTTCATATTCTGACGCAACTTTTTTAACAATGACCAGCAACATGTAGATCTCAACATGTAGATCTCAACATGTAGATCTCAACATGTAGATCTCAACATGTAGATCTCAACATGTAGATCTCAACAGCGAACTGCACATAGCTCGAAATACATACAACACCAACGACCAAGACTGTGCTTAAATCAAAGAAGACCACAGTGTAGTTAAGCACAAGTATTGTTTGAGAAAATATGACATGGTTGTCACGGCAGGAAAGCCATTGATTTTATCATACGTCTGCTTCGTTAGATATACTCTGGGGCTGCAGTGATCAGCCCTGATTAGAACGAATTCAAACAGACCAATGAACGTTCTCGTGGCCCTGATACAGCATCAGTTTGCATGAATAAAGCTGTTCCGCTCGTAACTCTCTTATATATTTCATGGTTTTCCCTTTTATATTTAATGATGTTTGGGTAAGCGCTGAGGTTGATTTATTTGCTATATCTAGCGTTTTGTACGACTTTGTAGGCAGCTTAAGAAGGTGCAAAAGCATTGTGATTACAGATGTGATTGCGATGTATGATATGGGCACACACAAAGTCTTGGTTTTAGAAAGATAATTATCTATATTCTATTGATCTGTTCCATTTGCAGACTCGTTATAGCATCAGACAGTATAACTCGTGATATTTGTTATAAACGATTTGCGCTCTGATTTCAAAACCGGCCGAGTTTAACTTCGTTTCTTATCCTTTCAAAGTTAATAAGAGAATTACTACCAATCCAAGATGAAAGATGGACGGAATTGCCCGGACTTCGGACAAGATTCGTGACAATATTTATTCCGGAATTTACAATCTGGGTTCAAACCACACAGAGGTCAACCATGAGCTTCATTCGTTCGAGAGTTAATAGAGAACTATCTATCCAGAATGAAAAGTTGGCGAAATTGATAAAAAAAACTCTGATGCTTTTTAAATATTTGTTCAGATTCTTTACATTCGGATTTCAAGTCCCGCTACGGCGTGGTCGGAGTGTCAACTTGCTATATCGCCCAGTTTTACACCACTACCTGACACCTTGGTTACCCTCAGCGAAGTCCACTCTGTTGCAAACATTCAAGCCTAGTTTTCGGTTTGAGGTCGCGAAACGGCAGAATCGTTGGCACGCCGGACAAAATGCTTAGCGGCATTTCATCTGTCTTTATGTTCTGGGTTCAAATGCATCAGAGGTCGAGTTTGCCTTCCATCCTTTTGGATTCGATTAAATCAGTACAGTCAAGTACTGGGCTCAATATAATCGACTAGTACCCTCCCACCAAATTTCAGGTTTTGTACCTTTAGTAGAAAGGATTATTATTATTAACGGCGTGAGCTAGCAGAATCGTCAGCATCCCAAGCAAAATGCTTAGCAGCATTTCGCCCTTTCTTGCGTTTGGGTTCAAATTCCGCATAGGTTGACGTTGCCTTTAATCCCTTTAGGGATCGATAAAATAAGTACCAATTGAGCAATTGGAGTCGATGTAATCGACTCATCCTCTTCGCCCGAAGGTGTTGGTCTAGTGCTTACAGTACAAAGGATTATTTTTGGAGACAATATAAAAAAAAATTGTAAACACCTATTTTCCTGAATGAGCGATAAAAATAGATAACGAAAAGGTAATTCATATCTTCTGAATCTGTCTTATTCCTCTGATCAGAATTTCCAAGGCTTCAGAATAACACATTTTTGTCTCTTCTTTAAAGGTTCTTTATTGTACGTCTTATCTGTTTGTCTTAACATTTGAGAGAAATCAAGATTAAAATACACCAAGAAGAAGCAAAAGTACAGAATTAAACTTAGAGACGTGCAAGCAGTCGTGTCTGTTGGTGTGTTAGCAATATTTGTACACCAAGTATTTGCTCATGTAGTTGCTTAATATCCGGATTGTTGAAGCAGTTTCCATGTGTTAAATTGCTCCTGTCCAGAAATATTTAGGCTCTGAGTAAATAGAAGGAATTTCTAAAACTAGTAGTATTGGTATTGATACAGAATCTCTAACGATCGCTGATTTTTAATGAACATGTACAGCTTATTGTCATTTCCACTGTCCATACACGATTGTTTGATGTGTAAATTAGAGGATGTTATTACTGTTTATAGAATAACAGTGTGTAAATAGGGCTGGAAAAGGTCAATCGAATAATATTATTACTTTTAGCTTTGAAATTGAATGTTGTAGATAGATATTGATGTTGTCGGAGGTTCGTGTTTCAGTGTAATCGGTTTCATAAGTCAATGTTCTGCTTTCGAATTCCGCACTGAATATAGATTTCCAGCTTCTTATTTCCCTAAGCATTACCAGTAATTCTCTGGGGGTGATTCACCAGAGTATATTCTCTATTTAGTCACGTATATGTTTGAAAGGACACACTGTAAAATATATTCTCTATTTAGTGAAATATGTATTGTGCATCGGCACTCAGTGATTTGGCAGAGGAGAAATACTGGCTTTTTTGTTATTTTTGTTTTTTAGTTCCAATCATGCCTAAGGCACTTGTTGCTTTCCTCCATTCCGGGGATACCGAACAGAATGCGAGTTTAAAGTAATGGACTGAATGAATCGTTTGAGGATCGCATCGTAATGCCTTCGGAGGTTTTTTTTTTGGGGGGGGGTGAGTCCCATTCTATCATTTTACCTAATCTAATTCGACAAAAGATGTTGATATTTGAGACGAGATTTATAAAAACATGGATTAATAAACATCGTGACTGATAAAAATCAGGATTGATAAATATCCGTACATACACGAATGAAAACCGATCCCTTACAGGAGGGAGTAAAAATCTAGAATTTTTTTCCGAGTAGCTGTTTTAAGAAATCAATTTTTCCAATATTCATCAGGAGGGGGTTAATCCTTTGTATACAGATTACGGTAAAAACGTAAATTCTCTCCTCCTCTAACATTAGCGCGTTTCGATGTACAAATTCTCGTCATCATTATGTTACTAATTACTCAAGTTAATTATCAAAAAACATCTGCAATTACTGTAGTAAAATTAGTCTAATACAAAGTACAACATAACATCATTTCTCAAATTACTCTCGACCAATTACCTGTTTGATTTACTGTTATTAGTTGCTCTTTTATTCCTTTGCTGTTCCAGCCTGTCGATTACCGTCATGCTAAGGCGATGATGGAGAACTGACATACATTTTGTTTTTATCTATTTAAAAGAGTATTTGAGCTCTAGTTTTTGGATTGTACCTTTGAATTTCAGCGCCTCGAAATTAATTTCAATGTATTAGAGTCTAATATTAGACAAACCCTGAAATTTAACATAAAATCTGGTCGAAAAAGTTGATTTTTAACATGAATTTATTGCGTTAATAATTACGATTATTTTGCTTCTCTCGTTCTCCAACACAATCATAGATTTGTACTGACAACGATCAATTATTGATCGCTTTAGTTGAAACGTTCCAGATTGACTTTGATGAGGCAGACATAACATTAAAAGCATTCCAAATGCGACAGTCACGTATTTTAAGGTGTAATATAGCGTGGTGCAATTTAAGTCTGATTCCTAACAACACGGTGATGCAGAATCTGGTGATGTTTCCAAAAGCATTCGCAGTCAAAAGTAACTCGTTTGTAAAGATAACGAGATATGGCTTGAGGAAGGTGTAATTGTTATCCCTAACAAATAGTGGACTGCCGAATTTAGTGATCTTTTAAGAAAAGTTCTGCTTCAAATATGGTCTATTTTTAAGGTAACAAAGTGTGATTCGAGGTAGATTTAGCTGTTATCGACAACTCGCCATGGTGTACCGAACGTACTGACTTTCGAGAAAGACCCTTCGTTAAATAAAGTCCGTTTTTTTTTTATTTGAGAGAGAGCATGGTGTAATTCTAGGTCGAATTGGGTATTATCCCAGTTAAACCTCAGGTGCCGAATCTATTGACGTTTCATGAAAATGACTTTGTCACATACATTCCCTTTTTATATTTTAAGATAGCACCATGCAATTTGGGGAATATTCGACCTTTATCCATAAAAAGGCCATGTGTTACCCAATCTACAGGCATTTAGAGAAAACTATTTCATCAAATGTAGCCGTGGTATGAAGAAAGCACAATGTAAATCGAAGTAGTCTTAATCATTATCCCCACCAAACCTTGGGAATTTGAATCTGCAAACGTATTGGAAATAGCTCTTCGTTAGAAACGGACATTTTTCGAAAATTAAACTTTGTTAGTTTTGAAAAGAAAAAAATTTCTTTCTCTACGATGAGAGAGTTTAGATCGATACGCCAGTAATTGGCAAACTTTAATAGAAATAATAATTAGCTACAGATATCGGATAATCACTAATGCTATCAATGGGAATAATCTTCGGTGAAGTGAATTCGTACGAAGTAATGAAGTGAGTAAATCCCTGCTAATTATCGATGAAAGTAATTTGCATACGTAAAAAGGGGACATAAATATTTAACAAAAGGAATGATAGAGATAGTTTAGTATCTCAGGACACAACTAAGGAATATTACGATGGAGAAGCAGGGGACATATTAATGATTTCATTGTGTGGAGAAACATGAAAAATGCAACAGATGTTAGTGTGTGTGTGTGTGTGTGTGTGTGTGTGTATATATATGTATGTATGTATGTATGTATGTACGTATGTATAATCATCCATTGAAAATGGACGAAGAGAGGAGGGAAATCGATTTGCGCCTATCAACCCAGAAATGGTAAGGCAATTATTCCAAGAATCTATGGCTTACACATAATCATTGCCCTAATATCTAACATCAATACTTCGCAATAAGTAATTATATATATGTATATATATATATATATATATATATATATATATATGCGCGCGTGTGTGTGTGTGTGTGTGTAGACAGATTGATAGATATAGATATAGATATACAATATTATATACGCATATATGTGTGTGTAT
Source organism: Octopus bimaculoides (assembly GCF_001194135.2). Classification (NCBI taxonomy): domain Eukaryota; kingdom Metazoa; phylum Mollusca; class Cephalopoda; order Octopoda; family Octopodidae; genus Octopus; species Octopus bimaculoides. The sequence goes on from NC_068992.1 coordinate 62,789,457, forward strand.
ATATATATATATATATATATATATACATATATGTATATAGGCAACTGGTACTTAATTTATCGACCACGAAAGGATGAAAGGCAAAATC
>NC_068992.1:62790097-62795907 GCF_001194135.2 Octopus bimaculoides
CCTCATCCTTACAGTTAGTCTCTCCAGCGTTCCTGTTATTCCCATTCGCTTCTTTCTGCGCGTTCAACGCTTTTAGGTGCAGGGGTAGCTGTGTGGGTAAGAGGTTCTCTTGGCAACCACGTGGTTTTGTGTTCAGTTCCACTGCGTGACACCTACGGCAGGTTTCTTGTACTATGACTGCAAGTTAAATGCTGGTTGTGAATTTGGTAAGCGGAAACTGAGAAAGCCAGTAGTATATGTACGTATATGTGTGTAGATATGTACGTGTGTTTGTGCGAGTGTGTGTGTTTGTGTTTGTGTGTGTCTGTGTGTGTTTCTGTGTCTGTGTATCTGTATGTGTGAGCCTATGTGTCTGTGTGTGTCTATGTACGTGTGTGTTTTCGTGTGTGCATGTGTATATGTATGTGTGCGCGCGTGTGTGTTTGTGTGTGTGTCTCTATGTTCGTGTCTCTGTGTGTGCTTGTATATGTGTGTGTTGGTGTGTGTTTGCGTGTTTGTGTGTGTGTCTCTGTGTGCGTGTCTCTGTGTGTGTCTGTGTGCGTGAATGCGTGTGTCTTTGATTTTGCCTTCTAGCACTGCCTGACAACCAGTATCGTTTTTTATACATCTCCGTAACCTAGCAGGTCGGTAACAGAAACCGATGGAATAAGCACGAAACTAGAAAGACGGTGGTTGTTTTGTCCTGTTAAAATCCTTCAAGACGCCCTCAAACATGGCCAGAGTTCAATGAATGAAACAAGCAAAAAATAAATATAAATGATTAAAAATAACAATGTTAGCGTCAATGAGTGAATTATCCACGTGGTCAATCGATTTGCTAGATATAACAACCAAATTGCCCTGAAATCAAATCCCAGTGTAAATTAGACCAATGTAAACCAAGGGTTCCCAAACGTTTTAGACCCTCGACCCCTTCATGGAATCCTTGACCCTTTCTCGACCCTCAGGCATGTACAAGAAAATAAATAATACTGATAATAATAATAATAATAATAATAATAATAATAATAATAATAATAATAATAATGATGATGATGATGATGATGATGATGATGATGATGATGATGATGATAATAATAATAATAATAATAATAATAATAATAATAATAATAATAATAATAATAATGATGATGATAAGTAGATGTGCATTTATCGATCCCTTGAATAGTCCCATCGACTCCCAGGGGTCGATATCGACCACTCTAGTAATTCCTGATGTAAACCCTAAAGAAATTAAGTCTGAGAAAAAAAAAACATAAAACGAACCAAAAACAGAAATGGAAACAAAAAATAATGGTTTGTCACGGCTAGAACGTCTTTGATCATAGGTTTGCTTGACTAGACATGACCTGGAGTTAAAGGACAGTATCAACAACAGCAGGAACAACAACAACAACAACAACAGTACCGATACTAACAACAACAACTAGAATAGTGCCCACACAACAACAAAAACCTTAGAAACAGGAACAACAACAATACTGACAAAACAAACACCAAGAAAAAGAACAAAAATACTAAAAACAACAACAAAATAGAAAAGAACAATACCAAAAACAACAAAAGCAAGAAAACAACATTAGAAACGACAAGAACAACGGTTACATCCGAACGCTTGCTGTTAGAAGCTCTTTGGCCGCCTTCGCTATATTTCTTTGATCTTGAATCAGATTTCATACACTTTCAACCCCTTTAAGATACTGACTATTAATAAACCTGCAGAGATTGGACTTAGTACAACGGCTACTCGGATGATGCTGCTGCCCTTAATTTTCATGATGATGAATGATAATGATGATGATGATGATGATGATGATGATGATGATGATGATGATGATGGCAATGATGGTGACTATGATGATGATGAGGAAGCGGATGAGGAGGATGACAACACCGATGATACTTAGGATGATGATGATGATGCTGTTGAACTGGTAAAGGTGATGGGGATGGAGTGGGGGTGATGGCAGTGGTGGTGATGATGATGAGGATGATGATGATGAGGAGGAGGAGGAGGATGTTGATAATGAGGATGTTGCTGGTGGTGGTAGTGGTGGTGATAATGGTGTTAGTAATGATGATGATGATGATGATGATGATGATAATGTTCTTGTTGGTGGTGGTGGTGGTGTTATGCCGGTGGTGATGACACTGATGACGATGATGATGATGATGTAATTGGAGTGGTGCCGTTGTTTATCTCCAAATCAGTTCTGAACCATCAAACTTATCGTCGAAGGTGTTCTGTCCGTGACCATCCCGTTCGTCTTTCTTTTTCTTTTAGCATAGTATATACTTTGAAAATGTTAAGGGAGCGAGCTAGCTGAGTCATTAGCACACCGGACAAAATGCTAAGCGGCATTTCGTTCATCTTTACGTTCAGAGTTCGAATTCCGCCATGGCCGACTTTGCCTTTCATCTGACCGAGGTCGATAAAATAAGTATCAGTTGAGCACTGGGGTTGATGTAATCAAATCTCCTCCTAACATAATAATATGATGCATGATAATGTAATATTATGTAATATGATATAATATAATATATGTTATGAACAAATAATTTTGTATAATTTCTGTAGTGACAAGCAGAGAAAAGGAAATTTAACGGTTCTGTCAGTTTTTAGCATTAAAGACTAATTTGCAGGACACACAGCTCTAACAAACTTTCCTACATTAATCTAACTCGTCGAACCTTCTCTCTATCTCTCTCTCTCTCTCTCTCTCTCTCTCTCTCTCTCTCTCTCTCTCTCTCTCTCTCTCTCTCTCGCCCACTCTCCCCCATCTCTCTCTCTCTCTCTCCCCAAAACCGTGGTAATTAACTTTAAAATATCTGTTTGTTATATGTTGTTGCTTTTATGATACGCTCTAGATGTTGTTTGAAATATATTGAAAAACATGCAGCCTGTGAAAGCAAATAGAGAGGCGAGGCGGTTTGTTGAACGCAAAGAATACTCATGATACGCGTTAATAATAATAATAATGACAATAATAACTACAATAATAATAATAATAATAATAAAAATAGCAACAACAACAACAATAATAATGACAACAACTAATATTAATATAAATGGTAATAGTATTAATGATGATACATACACCATAAACATGCATTTAAGATAATTAAAACAGCTTTTTTTTTTCGTTTCTGTAATGATATGGTCGCTTTTGCATCTAATTAATGTCGATTGAGTGAAATGATTAATACAACATACAAAAATAAAACAATAAACACACATATATATATACACACGCAATGTTATAAAAATTCAGTGAAGAACAAAAAAGAAAAAAGGAAGAACTAATGCTAAGACATAAAAAACATCTGTGAAAAATAGCAAACAAAATTTGTAATAAATTAATTATTCAATTAAAATTTGGTGAAAAAAAAATTGAATTAAAATTTTAAAATAATATAAATATGTAAATAGAGGGGAAAGGGTTGGAGAGTGGGCGGGAGAGGGGAGAAAGAAGGTAGGAAGAGAAATGTTGGAATGATAGAGGTGTAGGACTAGAGGAAGTGTGAGAAGGAGTGAAAATGGTTGGGGAGAAAAGGAATGAAGGAGGTGGGTGGGATGGGGTAGAAGGTAGGAAGTAGGCAAAGGAGAGAAGTGAAGGAATTAAGACGAAAACGGAGAAGGAGGGAGGAAGGGAGGAGGGAGGGATAGAAAGATAGAAAGAGAGCAGTGAGTGAAGGACGAAGGAAAGAAAGAAAGAAAGAAATTGGAATGAAAAGAAAAAAGAGAGGTGGGTAGAAGACAGAAAAGGAGGAAGAAGAAAAAAGGAAAGAAAAAGCAGGAAGGAAGAAGAAAAGAAGGCAAGAAAAAGGGAAATGAGAGAGAAAGAAAGACTGAATGAAGAAAGAAAGAAAGAAAGAAAGAAAGAAAGAAAGAAAGAAAGAAAGAAAGAAAGACAGAAAGAACAAAATGGAAGAGTAAGGACGTTAGAAGAGAAAACAAGGTTAAAAAGTAAGAAAAAGAAAAGAAGAACGGAAATCAGAAAAGAATAAAGAAGGAAAGGTAGAAAGAAAGGCCAGAAGAAAGCAAGGAATGATTGAATGAATATTAATAAATCCATATTGGTGGATTTAATCCGAATTAAGGAGATTATATATTTAATTCATTAATTTAATCAAAATGTGTATTTTAATAGGTTTAATTTAACGTTTCGAACCAAGACTTTTAAGTCTCTTTTTTGTTTTTGTTCTTGATTTCTTATGTTTTGTTTTTGTTTTTGTTTTCGCTATTTACCATTCAATATTTACTTAGAAATTGTTGCTATTTTGTTTAATCTTATTGATTTCAATTGATATCTTTGTAAGTTCTTTTTTTTTCCAATTGCCTTTAAATATTTCCCCGTTTTGATCCCAACGAGTCTCTTTAGGTTCAGAGCTTTTTTTAGTTAGTCGGTATGTAGATTGCTGGGTCGATCGGCTGCTTGCTTGGCTAGTTGACTGGTTTGTTGGTTGGCTATGGTTGGTAGACTAGTACATATTGGCTAGTTGGTTTGCTGGTTGGTCAGTTGGTACTTATGTTGGCTTGTTGGTTGATTGATTGATTGTTTGTTTGTTTGTTTGTTTGTTTGGTTGGTTGTTTGGTTGGATTGTTGGTTGGTTGGTTGGTTGGTTAGTTGGTTGGTTAGTTGGTTAATTGGTTTGTTGTTTGTTTGGCTGGTTGGCTGGCTGGCTGGCTGGATGGATGGATGGATGGATAGCTGGTTGATTATTTGATAGGTATATTGGTTCGTTGGTTGGTTCGTGAATTGGCTAGTTGGTTAGATAGTTAATTAGTTGGATAAATGGTTGGTTGGTTGATTTTGAAAGAAAATTGGCAGGAAATTTTAGCAGATTCCACTATTGTATCGCGGCACCATTAACGGCACATATTGACATTCCATACATTTTTGTGGTGGATCTCTGAGGAGACTGCAGCATAATCCATTGATTGATACTGATAGCTTGCATAAAATAGGTAAATATGGAAAATAAAAAAAGAGCTTATCCATCCACCATTAAAATGTTATAAAAAAAAAAGCAAAATAAATGAGATTAAAAAGATGAAAATGGAAAATGTTTATAATTAAACATTATTTATTAAGGAGAAAAAGAGACATAGATAGGTGTTTCAATAACGAACAACTTATGAAGTTTTATAAATATAAAGCAAATCAGATTACGAAGCAACAGAATTTCGCAGTTTGAAACTCAATGGTATAGAATGAAATTATAACGCTTTAGACAGGCTTTCGTCGGATACTAAACAAACGCTCCGTGAAAAGTGAGAAAGAGAGAAGGCAACTAAGAAGAACTCACGCAGGTTAGGAACCTCATTAGAAGTTTGCAACATACCATCTTGAGACATTGTATAACAAACAATAATCTCATTCATATTTTCAAAGAAAATTATTGGTATATTTTTTTATAAACATTGTTAAAGTGCAAATCTTGATTTACTTTACAAGAGTCAAGGAGTACTATTTGGTTTGTACTTATTAGCATTTGTAAGCATACAGCTATAGGGTTTTAGATAGTTGAAAACTTTCAATGACCAGCGAGGTAAATGATTGTGACAGTAGAATACATTTAGTACCGCCAGCGTTCCCTTCATCATATACGCGGTAATCACATTCGGTTAAAATGGCTTATTGATGTGTTTTCTTTATCTTTTTACCCTGATGAGATGATTACATTATTCCCTCAGGAATGCTACTAATGTTTTCTTCGAAACATATGTAGGAAGTATAAAGATTTGAATAACACCTTCGTTTAACTCCATTTCTTATATATATATATATATATATATATATATATAT
>NC_068992.1:62795917-62796225 GCF_001194135.2 Octopus bimaculoides
CACCTTCGTTTAACTCCATTTCTTATATATATATATATATATATATATATATATATACACACACATACATACGTACGTGTATAAGTATGTATGTCCGTATGTATAGATCTATGCATATGTATAGATACATATGTAAGTTCCACTTCCTTCTGATGAAGGACTGACGTTTGAAGCGTTGAGATACATTCTCTTTCTATTGATGCAGTACGCTAAAACCATATAATGTTAGACTTCGTTTCACCTATACGTTTATATGTATGTACGTATGTATGTATGCGTATATAATTTATATATATATATATATATAT
>NC_068992.1:62796800-62797321 GCF_001194135.2 Octopus bimaculoides
TATATATATATATGTATATATCTATCTTCCATATACCAGCATCATGAAATGCCGAGAGAAAGGAGATAACATAAGAATACTAAAATATACCAGATCTTTTGGTCTCCCATAGCACAATGCGACCACACACTGGGCATGCTGATTCATGAATGGCGGGAGATTACTGGGAGATTAAGGTAGACTGATCAAATGTTATTATGAAAGTCGTTCAAGATAAAAAAAAAAAGATATCGGTTAATCTTGGTATCATATACACATGCATATATATATAAATGTATATACCCATATACATATACTACGTATATGCCTACACACATATACATATACGCATATATATACATACACTTTTTATACGTGTATATGTGTGTGTATGTATGGATATGTATATATAAATACACACACCCATATATATATATACATATGTATATATAATATATATACATATATTCATATATTATATATATACGTGTTTATATATACATATACATATATATATATATATATATATATATATATATATA
>NC_068992.1:62799065-62804543 GCF_001194135.2 Octopus bimaculoides
ATATATATATATATATATATATATATGTATATATATATATATATACCTGTACAGGATAGTAGTGCTGAGCTTACTCTCAGCATGGCAATCAATATTCGCGCTCTATATTTTGTTTCGAATATGCTCCTGGTGTATGTAAACCTAAAACATACTCTCTCTCTCATTTTCCCCTTTTTCTCACTCTCTCACACACGCACGCATATATGTACATATATACATGCATACATATATATATACATATATATGTGTGTGTGTGTGTGCGTGTGTGTGTACTTGCTTGGATACATATATGTGTGTCTGTGTGCTCATATCTGAGTGTATGTATGTGTATATATGTGTTCGTATACACGTTACGTTCCAATGTCTAATATCAGACAGTGTAAGTCTCAACAAACATCACCGCTAATCAAGATAAATCAGAAAATACTACCATTGGTGATTATCAGTAAACTCAACATATATATATATATACATATATATATATATATATATATATATATATATATATATATATATATATATATATACATATATATATGAAACAAAAACAGCAGTCTTGTAACTACTCATGTGAGGAACACATTAAACGGTAAGGTGGTTTGCACAGCAAGGAATCATTGCAGTATTGTTTTAAGCCATTCACAGTTGTCCGTACTGAAATATATAGACTAATAGAATCACGGTCATACGCATGAGAGCATACATAGATTATATCCAGACCGCAATATGCTATCACTTTGAAATCAGAACAGAGAATAAATCGTGAAGATTAACATTGAAAACTGTCAATAAAATTACTAAGTGAGCCATTAATTGCTTAGAATATATGTATGTGAGTAAAACGCCCCTTCCTCTCTTCTCAATCCTTTTCGACGATGGGAAAATAAAATATGGAAGAATGCGAATGAAATTATGATATAATAATGCCAAACACAAAAAAAAAGTGCTTTGTTGTTTTGGTTTAGTGTAAGAATAAAATGAGTGTGTCCATAAATCATACTGACCGTTCCTAGTCCTGGGAAGACAATGAATTAAATATGGAGATGTTAGAGGATGTTGTATATATACTCAAATATATTTGTGTTCGTAGCGTTCTTTCACATTTTATATATTCAGTATTCAACGAGATATACTTGTTTGTATATGTGTGCATATAATGCATATATATATATATATATATATATATAAATACACACATATCTATATCTATATCTCTCTCTCTCTCTCTCTCTCTCTCTATATATATATATATATATATATATATATATATATGCTACTTAATAGATTTGTCGCTGTTGAATTACGTATTCAGGAGTGGTTGTAATTTACTTATTGAATTTATTTATCGATACGGTTGTACATAAGGTAAATGTGTTTGAAAGTTGTGTTTTTTGGGGTTTGTTTGTTCTCAAACAACATTTATTTTAGAGCTGTTTACACCGCCGGATTCAATGGTACTGCCCAGGTGTCGAAACCACAATGATATCCGTGGGGTAGCTGATGATTGTGGTATGTTGAATTGTTGGTATGGTTGTTTTGTATATGTGGGATAGTAATAATGGATTGCTGGTATGGCTGAGGAATATTATTATAACACATAATTTTGATATATGTATATGAGTGTGAATATATCTATATATGTATGTGTATATATGTGTGTGTGTGTATGTATGCATCTATGTATGTATACGGGGAAATAAGTAGAAAGTATTTATAAGGAGTAGTCTTTTATTCTTTTATTTGTTTCAGTCATTTGACTGCGGCGATGCTGGAGCACCGCCTTTAGTCGAGCAAATCTACCCCAGGACTTATTCGTTGTAAGCCTAGTACTTATTCTATCGCTCTCTCTTGCTGAATCGCTAGGTGACGGAGACGTAAACACACCAGCATCGGTTGTGAAGTGATGTTGGAGGGACAAGCACAGACACACAAACATATACAAGCACATACATATAGATGTATGTATGCATATATAGGACGGGCTTCTTTCAGTTTCCGTCAACTAAATCCACTCACTGAAGATATATTTTCTTGTAGATGTCCAGTATTAACAAGAACCGCTTCAGTTTCTCCAGTCATAAGGAGACATCCTATAAAGGTCACAGTCACTGTCTGTTCTACCTAAAGTATAAATTCCTAAACATGTTTCAATCATTTGACTGCGACCATGCTGGAGCACCATCTTAAGGGATTTTAGTCGAAAGAATCGACCCCAGGACTTATTCTATGCAAGCCTAGTACTTATTCTATCGGTCTCTTTTGCCCAACCGTTAAGTTACGGAGACGTAAACGCACCAACAACGATTGTCAAACGATGATGGATGGGACAAGCACAAACACAAACACATAAATGTATATATATATATATATATATATACATACATACATATATATACATACATACATACATATATATATATATATATATATATATATATATATATTTAAAATCAAAATAAGCAACAAGGATATCCAAAGGTAATGCAGTACAATCGTGCCTTGCGACTCCATTTATTTAAGCAATGTGAACATTACAACAAATATAAAATGCAGAGCAATCCTTACCTGCACAAAGATATAGAAATTTACTGAAATTTCATTTCAACAGAAGGACATATTTTCATAACTACATTTAAACTCTCCAAAATAGAAAGGAAGAATACAAAAACAAACATTTTGACTCAGCCAGACCATACAGGCTAGTAAATATTTCTAAGCAGATTTTTAGCTGTCACTGATTTTATTTGTTTTATTTGTTTCTATTTTATGGATCATCTTATCAGACCTAATGATTCAAAGCTTAAGAGGGCACTAGCATTTTCTTTATAGGGAAAGGGAAAGGGGTAAACAATATACATGGATGATATGGTTATAAAATTTCTTTGGGTTTAGTGACAAACTACTAGAGGAGAAAGGTACCGGAAACCGGAAACCGGAAACCCATGGGAATGGTTGTAACAAAGTGGGCTCTGCTAAAGATACATAATGTATTAGTGGGATGGTATTAAACCGGGTGCAGATGAAGACTGCCACCCAAGATAAAATGATAAGCATGGACATTCTATCGCATCTAGTGATCAACTGGATATAGCAGCCAATTCTCTCCCAATGTCTTCAAAAATGCTACACACGCTCGCTTTGGGTAATATAATTCTAGATACACTATGTTAATATGGGTGGTCGTGCTTGGAAAGCTTTTTATCATAGATTTATGCTCTATAAGGCTTGACCCGAGATAACTAACAAATATCAATTATCAACAATATAATCTCTAATGACAGACGATCGATATTTAAATATATTTATTGAAAATTTATGAAAATTAAATCAGTTTTAGACGCCGGAGATTAGCGAAATGGCAAAGCGTCGGTCTAAATAGTTTGCTGTTATTTGTACCCCCCTCTCTCTCTATTTCTTTCTATTTCACTCTTTCTTTCTTTCTCTCTCTCTCTCTCTCTCTCTCTCTCTCTCTCTGATACTCTCTCTCTCTCTTGTTCTTTTTCTCTCTTTCTCTCTCTCTCTCTGGTACTTTCTCTCTTTCCCTTTCTCCGTCTCACTCTTTGTCTATCCCTCCATTTGTCTAGCCCTCTCTATCTCTCATATCCTTTTCTCTTTCATCAATACAAATTCTAGTTAAACGATCTTGCCCTGATTCGATATTTGATCGCTGCTAGAAAATATACTGAGATAAACCAGGTACTTGCACCTCTCCATTTGCAAATTGCCAAAAGAAAGTGCCACAGTGTTCTATAATAATGACGATAACAATAACAATAGCAACAGTAACAATCCTTTCTATTATAGGCACAATGTCAGCAATCATAGGTGGGGGTGGTCAGTCCATTACTTCGACCCCAGAACTCAACTTGTACGTATGTAATCAGGCCCCACTGGTAAATGCCAAAGTCGACCTCGAAGGAATTTGAACTCACAACGTATAGAGCTTGAAGAAATGCCACTTTGACCAACGCGTTAAGGATTCTGCCAGCTCACCACTTCAGTGGGGTGTTAATAATAAGGAGCTTATGATTTGCGACATCACTGATGCCAAGCTGTATCGGCCCCTTTGCCTTTCGCTTGGATAACATCGGTGACGTGGAGATTAGAGATTGGTATGCAGGGCGACTGCTGGTCTTCCGTAAACAACCTTGCCCAGAATTGTGCTTCGGAGGGGAATTTTCTTGGTGCAATCCCATGATCATTCATGAACGAAGGGGGTCTTTACCTTTACCCTTTACTCTTTATCGTATAACAATCCTCCGGTGTCCTACGACCTGCCGGAAAAGAGGGAACAGTAAGCATCAATAAGTCAAGTAAAGAAAGACAGCAATGGCAGCCAGAATTGCAGGCCACAGCGCTCAGGATTAAGCATAAAAGGCAGAAATTTGAACAGTAAAAGAATCATGAAGAGGAAAATGGTGCCTAGGCACGACGGGAGTAGTGTTTATGGGTTTCAAAGAGCAGGGAATTTCTTTAATGCTGCTGTGTCCTGAGAAGTCTTTTATTCCATTCTTCGATAAGTCTGAGCATGAAAAAATGGTTTTAAAATCATGGGTACTGCGCTGTTTGCTGATTTTATAAGTATATCTACGAGCGATAGAGACAGTGTGTGTGTGCGCGCGCGCGCGTGTATGTGTATTTATGTATGCATATATGTATGTATGCGAGTGTCTACATATATATATATGTATATGTATACACACACAGACATATATATATATATATATATATATATATATACACATATATACATATATATATATATCTATATATGCCTGTGTACGTGTGTGTGTTTACGTATGTGTGTATGTGTGTGTGTGTGTGTACGTGTGTTTGTGTGTGTGTGTTTTGATAGATAAACCGATAGATTTTTATGTATGTGTGTTTGTGTTTATCTCCCCACTGCCACTTAATGACTGGTGTTGGTTTTGTTTACGTCCCCGAAAGATAGCGGTTCGGTCCAAAAGATCGATAGAAGGGCTGGTGGATAATCTTGTGCGCATTATACCATGTCAACTCCTTGGCGTCGAAGCTTAAATGTTTCTATGCCCAGAGAAGCAATGCATTCAAAATACGGTCACTGGCAGACAAAGCATATTCGTCTACTTTCACGTCCATGGGTAGCTTGCAATAGATCGACATTCGGGACAAGATGGCTGTTCAGACTGGAGACACAACACTAAGGCTGACCGTTCCATGGCCATATATATCTTTAAAAAGATGGCGGCTGAGGAAATGAGAATGATGTTACTGAGTGGTATGCATTGAACTTGCTGTTACAGCTGCTCTTCTTCTTTCTTCTTCTTCTTCTTCTTCTTCTTCTTCTTCTTCTTCTTCTTCTTCTTCTTCTTCTTCTTCTTCTTCTTCTCCTCCTCCTCCTCCTCCTCCTCCTTCTTCTTCTTCTTCTTTTTCTTCTTCTTCTTCTTCTTCTTCTTCTTCTTCTTATTATTATTATTATTATTATTATTATTATTATTA
>NC_068992.1:62804820-62807116 GCF_001194135.2 Octopus bimaculoides
ATATATATATATATATATATATATATATATAAAATAAAATAAAACGATTTGTTTTACTTCTAATATACCCAACAGACATCAATCAAACTAGCAATCAATCAGTCAATTGCTGAATCGATAAATCGATCAATTAATCAATCAATCAACTAGAAATGTAATTTCGTTTCCATAGTGAATTCACATCTCAGTGGATTCGCTTTATGCATAACCGAAACCAAAGCTTTTCTTCGCTCTGTTTCTCTCTTCTCCTCTACTTAAGCCGACAGTTACTGTCAGTATTTTAATAAAGTACATTACATAATTACGATTGGCTAAAATATAAATAATATAAATAATATTTAATAAACAGTTTTTTCTATGGATGTCTGGTTGCAGCCGCCATGATGTTAATTTTCGTTATTTCTAGAATAATTAAGATTGAAAATCTTTATCTGCCTACTTCTTTTCCTCTCTCCTTTTTCTTTTCTCATTCTTCTAGTTTTCTTTCCCCCTAATCTCAGTCATTAGATTGCGACCGTGCTGGAGCATCACTTTGGGAGGATTCAGCCAAACAAATCGACACACCCTCCTCCCCTGCTAGAAGATCATTTTTCACCTGCTTCATATTCTATCATTCACTTCTTTTTATACCGAAACACTAGGTTACGAGAACGTAAACAAACCGACACTGGTTATCAAGCTGTTATCGAGGACAAACGCAAATACAAACATAAACACACACACATAGATATATCCAGATATATATAAATATATCCACGTATATAATACATACATATATATATGTGTGTGTATATACTACAGACTTCTTTTAGTTCCCATCTACGAAATCCATTCACAAGGCTATAGTAGAAGACACTTGCCTAACGGGTTGAAAAGACGATTTTGGCCTCCAGTCTGTTATAAAACAATGTTAACCCATTTTAATCCACTGTTTTAATCCACTTGTTTGAAGACAGTTGTATTTGGTTTGTTTACTGCAATAAAGGTAAACTGAACGCTTCCGTATGTTTGTTATCCCTATTTATATAACTATTTTCAAAATTTCGACAGAGTCAACCTGGTTTAAAATGGATTAAACGTTTCAAATGTCGACAAAAAGCGGTAATATAGTGTCTCCGAGTATTTTGACGCTTTCTCGCGACGCATAAAGAAGGATAAAACTGGTCTCACTAGAATTCCTGTCACTTACTGGGATTGGAACTCAGAACGGGAAATACTCGGACAATTACCGCAAAGCATTTTATCCAATAATCATGCAGTTTGTCATTTTAATACGTCAGACGTGACTGTGTGGTAATAACATGGCTTGCGAAACACGTGGTTCCAGGTCCAGTCTCACTTTGGGAAAGTATCTTCTACTATAGCCTCGGGCCGGCCATAGCTTTATGAGTGGATCTGATTGACTGAAACTGAAAGAATCCAGTCGTGAACATATGTATGTGTGTGTGTGTGTGTGTGTGTGTGTGTGTGTGTGTGTGTGTGTGTGTGTGTGTGTGTGTGTGTGTGTGTATCTATGTGTAGCATTGTTCTTATATTTAATATTTAAAATTCATAGTTTCCGTTTGGATAAGCATTGCCTCCCTTGCTAGGCAGATGGCGCTTTGATGAAATAAATGATAAATATTACCGATACGTATATGTCCGAAATACCAAATTATGTATGCATATCTAGAATATGAAAATATTCTTATGTGTAATATAGTTAGATGTGAATATAATATACGCAGATATTATGTAACAGATATATCTGAATATAAAGGCACTGGCGTGGTTATGTGGTGTGTGTGTGTGTCCCATTGCTTAATAACGTCTCCGTAACAAAATGAAACCGATACAATAAGTACTAGGCTTACAAAGAATAAGTCGTGGGATTGATTTGTTCGACTACGTGCGGTGCTCCAGGATGGCCGCAGTGAAATTACTGAAACATGAAAAACTATAAAGGAATATGCATACTAACACCCATCCATCTACCCATACATACACGCATAAACACACACATGCTATACAAGACGAAGATCGTTATGGGTATAAGATAATGGGATGAGAGAATGTGCATGTGACCTATACGATGTTTTATGACTGGTATACACGTACGTGCATATATTCACACACACATACCCGGACGTGCACGCACACAACCACACACATACATATATATATATATACAGATATGTGTGTGTGTTAGTGCTTGTGTGTATGGATATGTGCATATGCATATATATATATACAGACACACATACATGAATATATATGTATATGTGTGTGTGTGTGTGTGTGTGTGTGTATATATATA
>NC_068992.1:62809734-62811776 GCF_001194135.2 Octopus bimaculoides
GGGGTAGTTTTTTTTTTATTATTTCCATTTATTTATTTATTTTTATACGTTCAGTTTTATCTGTAACTCAAGCAAATTATTACAAATTGATGCTTGAATAACAGTGGGAGAGTCTGTCTTGTGCGACATTCCGACCTGTAAACTTCTGATGACGAGACCGGACGATGAAATGACCGAAAACAGAAGGACAGTTTTTCAGCCTTTTACCCTTTACTTGTTCCAGTCCTTGGACTGCGGCTATACTGGAGTATCACCTTCAAAGGTTTTAGACTTATGAATTCACCCCTTGACGTATCTTAAAGCTTCACACATATTCTGTTACCCTTTGTTGTCGAACCCCAAAATTACAAGGATGTAAAGAAACCAACACCAGTTGTCAAGTGGCGGTGAGGAACAAAAACAAACAAACACACACATACAAATATGTGACAGATTTCTTTCACAGCGCAGCGTTGCTGATATCTTGAGAAAGAGATTGAGAGAGGGAGAGAGAAAGGAAGAGAGAGAGAGAGAGAGAGAGAAGAGGAGGAAGAAGGGAGAGAGGAGGAAGAGAGAGAGGAAGAGAGAGAGAGGAAGAGAGAGAGAGGAAGACTGAAATAGAAATCGAGACAAGCAGGTAGACAGACAGATGCACACACACGGAGAAAGGGAAACAAAGACATCAACCCTAATACTAATGAAATAAGCATCGAAGATGCTTTGCCTTACACAGAAACTGTAAGAGCTACTTAGAAATCTTGCAAGCACTTCTTCGGAATCTATTGCAATGTTGGAAATACTTCCATATCATCTGTAGATATCTCATGGTCATAAATGTTGTCTCCTTCAGCCTGTACTCTTCGCCTAATTATAACGAGGACTGAATTAGTCGTCGCCCGCAGAAGAGTACCACCCGCGATCTCATATCAACTATAATCAGTTTTAGCTGGTTTCTGCTTCCATGACTGCCTTCTTAGCAACTTTCTTTAGCTCTGTGGGTTCCAGATCAATATTCTGTAGAAAATATCGCACCGATCCAACAAGCAAACCGAGGCAGCCGAAGTCGAGATGATGAAAAGTGAAGATCATCGTTGCAGAATTTAATTTCATATTGCACATAGACCCGGCATTATCATCGCATTAAATTCCTTCCAAAGCTTAAATGACTTTTAGCATTGGTCGCCATTAAATCAGAAGTTTCGTTGATGAAATTTGTTACTTTAACGACCATATTTTGTAGTAAAACACTTTACAGTTTAGACACATATATAAGGGAGGAGTAATATGCTTCTTCAAGGTCCAACCCTTCGCCTAATCATAGTGGAAGCTTCAACGAATGAGTGTCAGAGCTGAGCTATTGCCGACTTCGAGTCCCTGGTAGGACCACCAAAGGTGGACAGGTTTGACACCGGCGGTACTAGGGTTGCAAACTGGGAAACTGGAGGGCAGTGGTGAATTCCAGGCGATGTCCGGAATTAACCTTTGCCACCAGGAAGCCATCAGGTAGCCGCCGGAATCCGGGTGGCGCTGGATCGCGTCTGCGGACATCCTGCGGCAAGAAGGCGTAACACTTGGATGACCTTCCACCGGTCGTGTATGGTGGCTTAGGAATACAGACGGGAACTATTTTCGCGGACTCTGATCATCGCTTGAAACTTCTGTGAATTCAAAAGGCGGTCAAATCAATAGGAGTCAGCTTAACCTCTCCCGGGTGAATGCCAATACCAGGACAAGACAAGAAGACACAGATATGGGATATCTTTAAACAAAACTGGACCATAACTGTTAAGATTTTAAAATGATAAACCGTTTTTACTGAGGTAATCATTTAGGACCAACAATGATGCCCGGATGGTGTGTATGCATATAAAGAATTTTGTATGCACGTAAGTGTATGCATGCATGTATGTATGTATGTATTATGTATGTATGTATGTGTGTATGCATGTATGTATGCAGGCATGTATGAATATGTATGTATGCATGCATATATGTATGTATGAATGTATGAAGTTGTGCATGTATGTATGAACGTGTATATATATATATATATATATATATAT
>NC_068992.1:62813648-62816224 GCF_001194135.2 Octopus bimaculoides
TCTCTCTCTCTCTCTCTCTCTCTCTCTCTCTGATTCTACGATCAGAATTTACACAGAAATACAAATGACTGTGTGTGTATGCAAATATATATATACGCAAACATATATATTCATATGCATATATACACACACTCGCACATGCAAACACACACACACACATGCATGTGTGTGTATATATTTGGGGTGAGGTCTTTAACATGGAATGTAAAACGGAACCAGAGAATGCTGGGACGTAGCCACTCAAACAACAACAAAAACGAACCAGTTTCTGACACTGCTGCAAAACCAGTAGTTTTTGAAGCAAGGGGTGAGTCGTTACCATCAACCCCAATAGTTAGTTGACTGGTACATTCGGAAGAATGAAAGGCAAGGTTCGTTTCGAACGATGTTTTGAACATAAATTGTAGAGGTCAGAACAAATGTGTCAAGGCATTTTTTTCGTATTTTAATCGGTTCGGTGCATTGGTAGATTGGTTAGAGAGTCGCAGTGAAGACAAGGATCCTTGTTCCAACTTTTTGCTCTCTAAAGTCACGTCAGATTTACCTTTTGTCTGGTGTCGAGAAAATTAAGTAGCTGTCATGTACTGGGGTCGATGTATTGCCTAATTCTTCCTGCGTAACTTGTAAAGCTGTATCTACGATAGAAGCAATTAATTATATTTCACAGCTATGTATCTGTTATACCAACAACCATCTACACCTGTAAAGCCTGGAAGACGATAGCAAAAGTGTCTCAATTGTTGGACGTTTCCCATCGACATTGCCTATACAATCCACAGCATCGCTTACCAGGACAGAGTAAGAAATTAAGAGGTAATACGAAGCTCGAGAATGGGAACTTTGCAAGTGACTGAGCGGCGGATACGGTTTTATTTGCCTTGTGCTTCGATTACCACAGGAAAGATATGCTACTATCGTGATGGAGTCGATGCAAGAAGGAAGAAAGAGACCGAGAAGACCAAGAAAAACCTGGTGCAGTAGTTCCGGGACGACATGACAGCGATGGGGAGTCGGCCCCGAGTGTATCCAGGAGGAAGGTGAGCAGTCGGGATACTTAGAGAAGGCTCACCCCGTTGTGCTGATAACATTGGAGGATGTAAGAGTAGTGTGACGTGTTTGTGAATTAGAATTTTATCCTTGTTGTTTATTTTGTAATTTAACACCTGGTCATCCTTGACTTCACCAGGCCTGTGATCAAAAGCATTCCTTCCGTAGCCATCTCTTATTTAAGGAGTAATGTACTACATATTGGTTTCAAATTTTGGCACAAGGCCGACAAATTTAGTTCCACTATGTGAGACGATTATATCGACCCAGTGCTTCACTGGTACGCATTTTATCGATCCCCAAAAGAACGAAAGACAAAGTCGACTTGGGCGGAATTTGAACTCAGAACATAAAAACTGACGAAATGCGCCTAAGTATTTTGCCGGTGGGATAACCAATCTGCCAGTCCGCCGCCTTAGTAATATACTATAAATATACTATATATTACCTTGTCTAATTTGTCCGTTTTAAAACGGTAGTGACTGGTGTGTGAAGGCGCATGGACATGTGTCGCGGGTATTGGGTTAAAGATCACTAGGGTATAGTTTCGATACCCGGTCTAAGCTGCAGGTAATTATGTCTTTAAAGAAGGCAGTTCATGTTACGTCATGTCTGTATGCTTGGCTCAAAATGTCTGCCAGCGATATCTAGAGTTCAAACGTGCAGCAGATGGCGTGTCGTTCAGAGGGAAGAGTGTCTTGTACGAGCCACTAAAACACTTTGAAAGTCCGGATAAACTCCACCACTTATGATCTAGTAAGGTTCAGGCATAAAGTGTTTTGAGGGCTATTTAGCTGCTGTTTCTAGCTTATTAAAGCAACTTTATTCAGCAAGTCTTATTCCACTAAGTCTTCTAGTCAAAGGCATTCCAACCGTAAGCATCCAGGCTTTTTTCTTTATTTGTATTGAAGGGAACTTATGATTTCATTGATCCAACTTGTCCATTATTTTTTGAAAACTTTAGCATGTGATTTAAAGACGTTTTGACTGCTACTTCTAGCTTGCCGAGCAACCATACAGAGACCATTCATCTGGCTCACCAATTAATCGCTTCTTAACGTACGACAAATTAACACTAATATCCAAATTACTTCACTTTCATATACCTAATTAATATTTTTTGATTAGCTACAAGCAATTAACAGCTTCCAGAAGATCGATCGATGTAGTTAAACCAATTGCAACATGTAAAATCAGTTAGTTTAACAGCTGTGGTTGTTTTTTGTTTTTTTTTTTTGTTTCATTGCTGTTGTGATTTAACCCCAGGCCACCTCTGACCGAGAGGACCTATGATCAAAACTATTTCTGCATTTACATATGACCAAATAATGTTCTAGTCTTGTTTTTTTTTTTACTTTGTCATTTTAACTCTTACGTTTTTCAAGGGAATGGTTCTTAATCATAAAAGCGAAACTATGCGGCGCTCCTATACCATGCGGCACTTTGTCTACCTGACTTAGGTAATTCAATGCCCGTTGCTCCATCCATCTCAGATGAAACGCTTATCCGCCTAGTGACGCTGATACCAC
>NC_068992.1:62816755-62818521 GCF_001194135.2 Octopus bimaculoides
TATATATATATATATATATATATATATATACACACACATATGTATATGCCTGCCTCAAAGTGGGTTTATGTATGTATGAATGCATGTATCTCTCTCTCTCTCTCTCTCTCTCTATATATATATATATATATATATATATATACATACATATATATATATACATATATATATTTATATTTATATACATACATACACACACACATATGCGTGTGTCTCAAAGTGGATCTATGTTTTTTATGTATGTACGTATGAATGCAAGCATTTATCTTTCTGTATATCTATGTGTGTGTGTGTGTATACATATATACATACATGCATAATTTTAAGTCATGTTTTGTGATATGATTCATGTGCACACATGCATATATATATATACAAACACAATATGCATACACATATATGAGTATATATATTTTTATATATACCTGTGTATGTGTGTGTGTATGCGTGTGTATGTGTGTGTGTATGCGTGTGTATGTGTGTGTGTGTAAATATATAGGTACGCGTTTATGTACGTATATCTATACATACATTCTTACACGTACACATATACATATACCTATATATATATATAGCAATACATATACCTGCATTATTTTTGTTTACTGAATTCTTGGAGATATTTCAAATTTCTAGGAATCAACACTTTTCCCTCTTCCAAACAAACTGATAATAATAATAATAATAATAATAATAATAATAATAATGATAATAATAATGATAATAATAATGATAATAATAATAATAATAATAATAACAATAATAATAATATAAAATAAAACACTCACGAATAAATAATTTTCTGAAAATCTTGTTCATTTGTTGTTTCTCTTTTCTTTTTCTTTTTTTTTCTTTTTTTGATGATTTAAAGAGCATCATGGGAATTGTCATTTATTACTAAACTAAAATAACCTCGTTTAACTTAATGAAAAATCACTGTCAGATTAGAGAAATCTCCTGAGATTAATAAGGTCCTATTTAATTTATTTTTTCTATGTTTTCAGCGGCATTTGGCAAAGTTCTGTTGTCGTCGAGGTGAAATTTATTTTATCTCAACCTCCATAACAACTCGTCGGCAGAATTTATATCATGTTATATCACTTGATATTATTATTCTTGTTGTGGTTTTTATTGTTGTTGTTGTTACTATTTGTGCTATCTATCTTGTACTTGTTTCAGTCAATAGACTGCAGCCACGCTGAAGCACGGCCTTGGGGAATTTTAGTCTAATGAATCGACTCTAGTACGTGTGCAGTTCTATTTTTCATTTTAAACTTGGGATTTATTCTATCAGACTCTCTTTGCCGAACCGCTAGATAAGGAAGACTTTAAAAACACCAATACCGGGTGACAAACGGTGGTGGGGAACAAGCATAGACAGAAACACACTCATACACACACAACACACGCACGCACACCTACTTTATTATCTCCCCTTCTTCCTAGCTCTCCTCTCTCACCACCTCCGTCCAGCCAGCCGCCTTGATCGACTGCTAGCCATTAAAGCTTTTTTTTATTCTCTGTTTGTTGATTTCCTTGTGTTCCTTTCTGTTGAAGAGCGTAGTCTCAAAACGTAGAAAACTTTCTCACCTTCTTGAGCGTCAAACTAATACACCTGCTTGTTGTTTATACATCTGTCTTCGTCTTTTTTTTTTGTAAATTCCAACTACATATATATACATACACATACACGTATGTATGTATGTATATACACACACACACACATACACACACACACACACACACACACACACACACATATATAT
>NC_068992.1:62818550-62822958 GCF_001194135.2 Octopus bimaculoides
TATATATATATATATATATATATATATATATACGACTGGCCTCTGTCTCCCAAATCTACTCACAAACTTTGGTCAGACCGAGGCTATAGTAGAAGACTCTTCCCCAAGTTGCCACGCTGTAGGACTGAACGTGAAACCATGTGATTGGGAAGCAAACTTCTTACCACACTGCCATTCCTATGTCTATAGATTGTTATTATTAGTTCAATGATCTTTATTGTTGTGGTTGTTGTTGCTGTCGTTGTTGTTATTGTTGCCGTTAGCATTGTCTTTCATGCTACAAGGCCGCGAACTGGCAGAATTGTTAGCAGACCGGGCGAAAGGCATAGTGGTATTTCGTCTGTCTTTACGTTCTGAGTTCAAATTCCGACAAGGTCGACTTTACCTTTCATCCTTTCGGGGGTCGATAAATTTAATTACCAGTTGCATACAGGGGTCGATCTAATCAACTGGCCCCCTCCCCCAGATTTCAGGTCTTCTGCCTACAGTAGAAAGGATTATTACACTTGCCGCTAAGGCAGCGAACTGGGTGAATCGATAGCACGCCCGGTGAAATGTTCAGCGAAATTTAGTCCTTTACGTTCTGAGTTCAAATTCTGCTGAGGCCGACTTTTGCCTTTTACTCTTCCAAGGCCGATAAAATAAGTACCAGTTAAATGCTGGGGACCGATCTGATCGACGTACCAGCTTCTCGAACTTGCTAGCCTTGTGCCAAAGTTTAAAATCAATATTTTGATCCTAAATTGATTCTTTCTGTCTTTGTTTCCTATTCTTCCCCTCTTCCTTCCCTCCTCCTCTTCTCGTGAACCTCATCCTACATTTTCGTTTTCTTTTTCTTCCGCCTCTTCTCCCTCCTCCTTTTCCACTTTTCCTTCTCGTCGACCTCCTTCTTCTCCTTTTTCCTTTTCTTCTCTCCACACACTACTACACATTCAGAGACTTTAGAGCGCTAAATAGAACGCCTTGCAAACATTCAGTCCGTTCCATACACTGAATTCAAATCTGTCATTCATCTTTTCTGGAGAAAATAAATAAAATTAACAGAACTTTTGTAGCGAGGAAGGAAGATACAACAATAATGATTAGTTTATATCTTATTTGGGCGGGCCTTTGTAGTATAACTAGAACAGCTTAACATCGCTTCACATCGCAACCCCCCACTCTGAAATGACTAGTAAAACATCATACCGGGACCCGGCTATTTTCAAAGACTTCAGAAAATTCCTGGATATAAAGAAGGTAATCGTTACCGTTTTGTGTAGGAATCCGGAAAGGATCTCGATAATAATTCTTGACAGAATTCCTACAAGAAGCCCAACTAAGCAACCAAATTTCCCTCAAATAACATTGCGACCTTAAGACAGTTAAGAACACGTTAGATGATAATGGTAGTTCGTGGATTTCATTAACAGAGTGTTGTCACGACTGGGTTGCTCTTGAACGTTGGTCTGGTGTAGGCATGAGCAATCTCTTTCGAGAAGAGGGCGGCATGAGACAAGGCTCATTATCAGGTGGACCGCACAACTAAAAGTATTCATGATAATTGCTTTGTTAAACATGCTATTGAGAAAGTCCCGTGGGCCGCATGTTCCCCATAAGTGATCTATTCTATCGGGGTTGAATCGGAGGTTAAACAAAAACCTGAAAAACTTCGAGTATTAGCTGGCAAAGCGAAGTGTTATAAGGTACTTCGACGTCCTTCTCCCTACATCAGTCTCTACCTTTCTTTCCCTCTCCTAATCTCTCTCTCCCTCTCGCCGTCTCCCTCTCTCCCTCTCCCTCTCCCTCTCCATCACTCTGACTCCCCTTTCTCCTTCCTTCTCTCAACCAATTCTGCTCACTCACTTCCGCTGTCCGTCTAAATATTATTTTCTTTAACGCCCATGTTAAAATGGCGCTTAATATTACTTAACATTAGCGCTGCATTCATACTTCCCTTCCTTTTTGTGTAAGAAACTTTTAGTCCTGATATTCCTTTGTCAGATTCCAGTCAATAATACAGCAGCAAAACTAAGAAACAACCACTTTATGCAGTTTAGATATGATTGGAATATATATTCCTTGCATATGTTCCAGATTGGGAAAAATATATAAAAAAAAACGCCAACAATAAGCAAATGCGCGCGCACACACGCACAAACACATATATACGTGTGTATACACACACACACACACACACACACATATATATATATATATATATATGATGATGATGATGAAAGGCTAAAGCAAAAATTGAAGGAAAGAAGCTACGATCAATATTTTATAAGTGCACCACTAGAGGGAGATATATGCACTTAATTGATGTGCTTTTCTCACGTTCCAAACCAATCGATAGCGAGTTCGCATTGACTTTTAGACCGGTGTATCGGCTTATCGACTAATGAATTATAAGAGAAATACTAAAGATGGTTAGTTGGAGAGCGGAGAAAGAGAGGGAAGAAAAAAAATAATCAGAAATAAACAAGATAAACAAGGAAGAATATCGTCCAAAGAACAACTGGAAATAAAGGAGAAAATACTCAATAAAGCAGAAATAGTTTCTGTATTTAAGACATGTTTAGATTGAGGAGAGTTTTTATACAAAAGCTTGATCAATGGCGTCAGATTAGTGTTTAAGCACATCGACTGCTCATCACTTTTATCTCTCTCTCTCTTTCCATCTCTATCTCTCCCTCATTCTATACCCCCCTCTCAATCTCACGCTCTCTCTCTCTCTTTGTCACACACAATTTCTCTTTCTATCTTTATCTATCTATCTATCTATCTAGCCGTCTGTATGTCTGTCGTCTGCCGATCTGTCCTTCTGTCTTGTCCGTCTCTTTACTGTTTGTCAGAATGTCTGTCTATCTATCTACTTGTCTATTTATTATCTCTTGTCTCCAATCTGTATATCTATCTACTTATCAACATCTATCTATCTATCTATCTATCTATCTATCTATCTATCTATCTATCTATCTATCTATCTATCCCCGCTGTGTCCTACTATCTCAGTTTCTAAAATTTCTCCTCTCCACCTATCTATTTATCTACCAATCACTCTCTCATATCTATCTCACTCTTTCTTCCACTCTCTCTGTCTCTCCTCTCTTCATAATATTGTCTCTTTTCTCGCTCTTCCGCTTTAAATTTCTTCCTCGTTCACTTCTCTCTCTCTCTCCTTCAGTCTTTCATCACTTACTCTTTCTTCCATTAATTTTATCCCCCTCCTCTTCATCTGTCCATTACATATTGCACTATTTCCTCTCACTTTTTCTGCAACCTTCTCTTTCTCTCTCTCTCTCTCTATCTCTATTTCTCTTTCTTTCTATCTCTCTTTCTCTCTCTCTCCCTCTCCACCACTCTCCTCACATTTTCTTTTTCCTATCTCTCTCTCAGCTGTCTCTCTTTCTATCTCTCTTTTCTTTCTCTCTCCCTCTCTCTCCCTCTCTCTCTCCCTCTCCTCAAATTTTATTTTTCTTACCTCTCTCTCATCTATCTGCTCTCTGTCTCTGTCTCTGTCTCTCTTTCTCCCTCTTTCTCTCTCTCTCTCCACCACACTCCTCGCATTTTTCTCCTACCTCTCTCCTCTCTCTCTCTCTCTAACTCTCTCTCTCTCTCTCTTTCTCCCTCTCGTTCTCTCTCTGTTTATCACTTGTTTCCCACCCCCTCTTTTGCCCTTCCCATACAGTTCTTCAATTAACAAACACAATATTCTTGAAGTATGTGCTAACATGAGTCAGATGACGTCACATAGCACTAATGGCCTATCATAGAACTGATTTTTATTCTCTTTTCCCTGATATCGTGAATTTAATAAAAACTTTCCAAATATATCTATATTCAGGCAATCTGGCAATACGGTCAATTTAAAATATTGTATTTTCAAATCATTTTCGTTTTTTATCCAATAATATCTTAATTTTTACTGTGCATAGATTCAACATTATCCCATTAAAGTTTTCTGATCTTTTACTTTTTATATATATATATATTTTTTCTTTGATAATATTGTTCGCTTCTATCTCTGTGTCTCTCTCTCTCTCTTTATTTCTTTCTTTCTTTCTTTCTTTCTTTCTTTCTTTCTTTCCTTCTTTCTCTTTTTCTCTCTTTCTTTCTCTCTCTCTCCCTATATATATATTCGTATGTATGTATATATAACGTGGGTGGTTTATTAGCAAATTAAAAACCTAAAGATGAATTGATAGACGTTACTAAAGTGACAGAGGGTGCAAGGTGGTACCAGCATTGCTAGAAATAAGAGTTAAAACGACTCAATGTCAACTTACTAAGACAGTGCTTCTGTGTTTAATGCGTCGTTTTGTCCCTTATTTCTACAAATGCTGGTACCACCTTGTACCCAGTGCCACTTTAGTAACGTCTATTAATTTGCCTTTAGATTTTGAAATTGCTAATAAGTCACCCC